>NC_034592.1:33284707-33324940 GCF_900095145.1 Mus pahari | reverse complement strand
CTCTCTCTCTCTCTCTCTCTCTTTCTCTCTGTCAGAAAAAATTATGAAAGTGTCAGTTTCCTTTTGCAGTTAATTCAGGAGAGATCCTCAATTCGAGCCAGGCACATTTTCATGCAAATACAGCAGCCCAGCTTCCAGCCCCCTAATAGCTTCTTACAAATGATGTGCCATTACAACGAGGTTTATTTAAACAAATTTAATACATCTTTAATCAAGCTGGAGAGCATTTTCAAAGGTCACGCTCCAAATCGGGATCACTGTACTGAGCTTATCAAAGTATTAGCTTAAGGGGGAGGGAGAATTATTTCTTGGACAAGTAATTTTAGGCAAATCTTTATTTACATTTTTATTCAGTTATTAAATTTTATTCCTTTCCCTCCTCCTTCCAGTCTCCATTTATGAACCTATAAGAAAGTCTGCAAATGGAGCTATAAGCGTATCACTGCAGCCAGGCCTTCTAGAGCAACATCTTTGAACACAAAGTCTGAAAGGCAAGGACAAGAGAGCAGGCGTTTTCAATGTCAGAGATAATCTTTTCGTACGTCTAAAGCATCTTTCCCAAAGGTCTCACATCAGGCTCTGTATGCACTGCTGAAATTCTAATGTACCAATTCTTCAGTGGGTAAGTGAAAGAAGCAGGCAGACTTGCTCTAATGTAGACGTTCAGTCTTTCCATTTTTCTGTTTCTGTTCATTTCCTGTTTGACCATCTGCCCCCTCTTTCCCCCTCAGTGTGTGCTACTGATATGCCATTGTGCCAAACACTGTGCTGTCTTAGTATTTTTAAAGCTTCCACTAAATATCCCTATCTAACACAAACTTGACTGCCAAGCTCTCCCTAAGTCTTACATCTTTTCCATGAATATTTGTAAGAAAAAAATGATCAGTTTGAAACAACTAGGAAAAATTAGTTTATGTTTGGTACAAAAATTTTTTTTAACAAATTCCAGGACCAAGAACCAATTCACACAGCCTCACTGATAGCTGAATGTGTGTGTTTTTTATCAGGGATTGCAATTCCATAAAATTCTATTCATTACATGACTGAAAAAGTATAATTCAACCTTCAAATGAAAGGGGAATGGAGCTCTGCAAAACAAGAGTATGTGACAATAAGAGATGGATGACTGAGGATTTTATTCCTCCTTACACAAAGGCTCTCAAATTCTGAAACCATGACACAAAAGAGGAAACAATATTTAGTCACAGAAGGAAACGTAAATAGCTGTGTTATCAAATCTATTCTACAGTCTTAATTCACTAACCCAAATTGCTTAGAAGATTAGCAAAACTAGAAGACTCACATGAAAAAAAAAAACAAAAAACAAACAAAAAAAAAACCAAGAGGGGTAGGTATTACAGGTTACACAACACACTATAACAACATACATAGAATGGGTTTGCCCAGAGCCTTTCAGTAAACTACTTATAAAAGGAGGGAAAGTTACACTTTGGAAAGCAAAGCATATTTGGAGATGTTTTCTCTCTTTTTTATATATGATTATCCCACTTGTCTGAAGGTTCAAAGCAGCATTTTCAAATGACATGATTCAAAAGTAAAATACATAATGTGTAGTAGACTTATGTGATGTCAATTTTTGGGCCAATGAGATTACATTCTGTTTCAAAAGATGGTGTATGGAAAAATTATTTTAAGCTTAACTACCACAAATAAATGATTCGCCATCCTTTCTGTCATCCTCACAGAAACTTTATAGCTTCTGGTGATTTGTATCATTATTAGCTCCTGATCGAACTACATGATACAGACAGTGACAGCTTCTCTACAATGCTTACCCTTAAGAATGGTTGGATTCAAGCTTCGTCTCAGTGACATTTGTTTTTCTCAACTCAGTCAAGCTCACGTCTCCCTCCTCTTCATGAATTCCCAGTATTAAACTCTAGAAATACTAACATAAGAATTATGGTGCCTGTAGCATAAACAACTCTTATTTCTTTACTAAGAAGAATATGGAATGTGTTGTAGTTAACTCTTTCAGACCTGCTGTCCAGACTCCTCTCTTTTTTTTTTTTTTTACAGTCTTAGAAATTTATAGCTTCTTCTACTCAATGAAGAGATTATGATCTATTAAATATGGTCAGAAAGTTAAAAACTAGTATTAAAAGGTGTGGGAAATGATTAGGAAGGAAGAACATTCAAATTCTGAAATAGCAGCGCCAAGTTTCTCATTTATTTTCCAGCAATGTTAGTCATTCATCCTCTCTAAGCCCCGTTTGAAGGATGGAGATCCATTCATTTATCCCTTCATTCTTCCAGAAAGCATTTATCAGGTGTATGCCTTGTGCTTTGCATAAATGAATAATTCCTCTAGGAAATTCCAGTCTTGTGGTGTAGCTGATTTAAATTTCATACATGTGTGTAAAGACCTAGACTTGAGCTACCAGTTGTCTCCTGAGATGCCAAAGTTCCTAATCTCTACAGATCAAATGACATTAACCTGTCGTAGGTGATGAATATGCATTTAGGAGGAGGAAGAGGAAGTCATTTTAAACAAGAAAAAAGAAATATATTTAAAACATGAAGACATGAAACACTTTATCTAGAGACTGAAAAATTCTTTGGTCTGGTAATATGAAGGTAGGCTATGGGTTAAGGAATGAAAATAGGAAATAGTAAGTTGATTCTAATACTTTTCTTAATGAAAATAGAGTATCCGTTTTCTTTTTGTCTGCTCTTAAAAGGAATGGAACACAAAGAGAAATTTATAATTCAAGGGTTACATGAGTGTCAGAGATGTAAGTAGCAATTGAGACAAGGAAATCAATTTAAAAAGTCAACGAAGAAAGTAAAAGGCATAGGCAGAACCAAGAGGCTTTTCCAAACTTACATCACAGTATTTATGCTATGAGATTGAAAATGCAGTTATGTTATGGTCATAAATGTATTTTTATAAGAAAAAATGAACTCAATGAGAAAGTCATAGTAAAAAATTTCCAAAGGTATTCATTGTTTTAAGTATAAATGTCAACAGGCTAGAAAAATATGTCATTGGGATGTGGGTGATCTCTTGATTCTGAAGATTTACACACACACACACACACACACACACACACACACACATACACACACACACATACACACATATACTTAGTGTGTGTGTGTGTGAGAGAGAGTGTGTGTGTGTGTATGTATGTATGTATAGTGAAACTTGGAAGATTAGTAACTTTGCTGGCTTTGACTTTAGATATTAGTATGTATTAGGTCAAACACTGTTCCAGGGTTAGAAAGCATGATGAAATGTGTATGGATTCCTAACTTTAGCTTAAGAGCTGGCTATGGTGTCAAGCATCTGAAAATACAGTCTTGGGGCATAAGAAGGGACTGATAACCCAGAATACACTGCTTGACAGTATAGTCAATTGTGTAGGTTCCATGAAAGACACTGTCACAAAAATTATGAGTGAACTAAAATAAGAGATTTGATATGAGGTTTTGGCTTCTACATACATGTGGAATATACATGGATACTCCTATATGCAGTTGCATATATATATGAGTATATAAATACATATATGTATATATACATGCACATATATCTACACACAACACAGTATTCTTATTACCATAACTCTTTAATTAATACAGTGCTAAAATGATCTCTTTCTATAGAATATGACTTAAGGGAATTACAAGATCATAGGCAAGTTAACATTATTCACCATATTTATAAGTTTCCATAATAGAAACAGTAAGCTATGACACACTCATCTAATAGAGCAAAATAGAAGACTAATCACTCTACAAAATTAAAGGAAACTACTGTGAAGTACTTCTGTCTACTAAATATGGTTTGATTTGGAAAATGATAAAAATTGAATTAAAATCTTAAGTACAAAGCTACTTGTCTATTATTGAAAGAAAATTTTAAACTTAGAACAATTTTAGGTTACATATAAAATTAAACAGATATATAGAAAATTGCCATATTCTTTCTTGTCCTGCAACATAACAATGATGAATAAACAAACCTTGACAAATAATTGATATTGTGATTCTTATTTTTTGGGTACACATGACTGAACATCTACTTCTCCCACATATAAGATTAGACCACACTCATTATCCACTCACATCTAGCTTAGTGAACCAAGAATTCTTGGAGTTTCAAGAGTATCAGCGACAGATCACTTCAAAGGGAGTTGACAGCTGTACTATTGGAAATCTCCTTCCAGAAGATGTGACAAATCAGAAAACCAGTACACACAGGACTTCCTACAAGTTTTGCAGTCACCCAGGTTCATCTGGGTCTCTTGTCCTCAGAAATATTACCACCCCGTTGAAGAGAAGCAACTACATATTGGTTTAAGACACTTGTTTTGCCTTGTAAATTGTCTTACTTCCAGGCTTGCAACTTTCATTTGCTTCCTGAGTCTTAATAATGTCCCTCTAGGAGGAAATAGTTACACAACCCATTGTCATATAACAAAATGAATTGTTAACATCACTGTTTGATTGCTCATGTCTTTTTTGTATAAAATACTATACTATTGTCTGGATGTATCAAGACCTACTTATTTTATTACCTAGTAAAGAATGTCTTTGTTCCTTTCAGATTTTGATAATTACCAATAAATATCCTATAAACAAATGTGAAGGTTGTGTCTAGGTATGTTCTCTAATTTTGAGAAGTAAACACCAAGGAATTTGTAAATGAAATAAATACTGTCAGATCATATGGGCGAATATATATCATTTTTATTATAAGAAACTCTCAAATTATATTGTATCTTAGATCATGTTACATTTATATAGGTCAAAACGTAAACTATTCCCTTTAAGATAGATTGAAAGAAGGACCAAAATACTAATATATTTGTGACCCAAATGTAGAAGGGATAATCTGCAGGAAACTTTGTTCTTCCAAAGGACCATTGACATTTCAAATTCCCAGAAGCAATGGATGTGAGACCCTCTTTTTTCACACTTGGTATTATCAGTATTATAGATTTTCACTATTATAATAGGAAATTATTAAACTGCTATCTCATTGTAATTTTCATTTGCTATTCACTGATAACATACTGTGGACCATCTCTTCAGACACATAATTGGGCATCAGTATATCTTCATTCACAAGATATCTCCCTAGATCTTTTCCCATTTAAATTGAGTTTTTATTTTCATATTTCTGAATTTTATGAGTTCTTTATAGTTGGAATATCAAACTTTTATTGATCAGGTATGTTTTTTAAAAAATATTTTATTTTAGTCTGTAACTTCTCTTATTATTTTACTTATTGAGAAGTTTACTGAGGAATAAATTTGAGATTCCCTAAATGTTAGTCAAGGGTTCTTTTAATGAACAACCTGACCAGTCTCTAGCATTTTTACCGATGGTATCTTGTTAGAATACAACAATTTGATTTAATGAAATGTCGCATATCAATAATTTTTATTGTATTTTCATAGTGTTAAGTTATACAATAAAGTAAATGAGCCAGAAATATAATTTTAAGAATTATATTGTATCTTAGATCATGTTACATTTATGTAGGTCAAAATGTAAACTCTTCCCTTTAAGATAGATTGAAAGAAGGACCAAAATACTAATATATTTGTGACCCAAATGAAGAAGGGATAATCTGCAGGAATGAAGTTTACTAAAATTTTGAACCAATTGGAAGGCTAACCTAACAAAGCCTGAATCCTTTGGAAGTGAGGCAACTACATATTAAACCCTTTCTCACAGCTTTTTCAACTCTCCAAATACATATTATTGTTTCCTATTAGAATGAACCAAACTAGAAGACAAAGAACAATGTTGAGTATTATAGAAGCAGAATTTTAAACAGAGCTTTTCAGAGTATTAATTGGAGTTGGATTTACAAAGATGGACAGTGTACCTAGAAGATAATAATAATAAAAATAAATAACTGTGTGATAGAGAGGGATGCAGGAATGAGAGAGAAAGAGATAGACAGACAGACACAGAGCAATAAAGGCAGTCTGTGAAAAACAGAGAAATAGAGAGCCAGAGATAGAAACAGAGAAAACACTCCTTTCTTTTTTCTTATTGTTAAATGGAGTAGTTTTCCAGTCTTTTAATAATACATCAAAGAAAAGGATTGTTTAAGGAGTATTTAAGACCTCTAGTTTCACCATAATAAACCATGGAAAGTTAAATATTATAGAATTTTGATCAATGAGAAGCCTCATGACCAGAGGCTGGTAAGAGATATCATTTGGGTAGGAATGGGCCGCATGGGTAAGCATTTGAGTAGAAGTGAGTGTCAACATAGACAAAAAACAAGTCCCTACAAGATGTTCAAGATATATGCAAAAGATGACACTTAAAGCACAACCATGTCCTATGAATATTATTTTCATAGTAAATCATTTTGACAAAATCTGTAATTGCCAACCAGAAAACTAGTCATATATCATCAATTCTATATTGCAGAAAGTATATGGGTACTTGAGAAAAAGATTTCAAAATTAATCTGAACTTCTAATTACTTATAGTGATTTGTCTGAGTCATTCTTCATCTTTCACACATTCTATAGAAGCATTTACTTAAAAGAAAGAAAGAAGCTTGAAAATTGATTCCCAGCCTGTTCTCCTGCCATTACTCAGTGGATTTGGACATGGCTTTCATGTGAGATATATGATACAAATTGATTTTAATAATGCATTCCAAATACAGATATAAATGAACATTGTGTAAGTGTTTCATACTATCTGTTCATTATTCTTAACAAATATGTGCAATTTTTCTTACTTCTTCTCTGTTATTTAATAATTAGATCCTTATGACTTTGTGATTCCCATTAGCAAAAACTAACTGAAGAGTTTCAGAAGTGAAGCATAGGAAATACCTCCTGAGGAAAGTGTATCATGTGCACTGTACTACAAGTTTGTCAAGAAGAGATAATTTACTCCTAAAAATAAAAGAATAGAGTAATAAAGAGCAGGATTTTTTTTTTCAGAAAATTCATTTTCTTTGAAAACTATTGGATAAAGGTACATTTATTTCTCCAAGAGTGTTTTTGTTTTACTTTTTGTCAAATGTAACTTCTATTTACCAGATGTAATTGTTGTCTTGGAGGCTTACTGCTGAATAAGCTCACCCTTTCTAGCTCTTCCTGCACTCTGGCTGGCTGGCTGGCTCCTCTCTGCTGTTCTTAACTCAATCTCTTATCCAAGCTGACTGATTCAAACTGACTTTCTTGGCTTTCACTGAATTAGTCTGCTTGGGAAAACTTCCTCTCAATTTCACAAATTGAACTGTACTGTCTCTACTGAGTCTACTGACTACATGAACTGAAAGAAACTGAACAAACTCAACCGAACTGAACTGTATTCAACTGAAATACACCAAAATTCAACTGAACTCAACTCACCTGAACTCCACCGCAGTGCACCCCACTCCACAATTATAATGCACTTACTGATCTACAATCTGTACTTGACTCACTCTGTGCTGCTCCTCAGTAGCCTCTTTCCTGTCTGTTCTCGTGTGAGTTGGATGTATCCTATCTCTGACTTATGTCAAATCTTTCACTGATTTGTCACTTTGTTCCTCAATTAGACAGCACTTTCAAATATGGTGGCTTCCTTCTTTTGTTGCAAACTAAGTTTACCTTCATTGTGTAGAATTAAAGGAGTGTACTAAGGATATGTCTGTGTTTCTGCCAGGGGGATTAAAGGTACTTCTTTCCAGCCAGATCATATAGACCTAGAATGATGTGATCTTTTGCTGGAGCAGCCATATTGCTGCATTAAAATGCTTCTACAACTTTTTTGTGTTTATCAATAAATCTTGTGAAGTTATAGCATCCTAAATTATTGCATTCTAACTTAACTTTATCTCAACATAATTAGAACAGCTTAAACTGGCCAGGCATGGTGGCACATGCCTTTAATCCCAGCACTGGGGAGGCAGAGGCAGGCGGATTTCTGAGTTCGAGGCCAGCCTGGTTTACAAAGTGAGTTCCAGGACAGCCAAGGCTATACAGAGAAACCCTGACTCAAAAAACCAAAAAAACCAAAAAAACAAACAAAACAAAACAAAACAAAACAAAAAACAAACCAAACCAAAAAAATACAGCTTAAACTGACAATGCTAATGAATTTTAATTGATACTTTTTCATTTTTATTAACAAATTAAAACAATGAATTTATTTGATTTTACTATTATTAAACTCTATAATAATTTTATATACATTATTTTATGAGTGAATTAAAATATTAACTAATCAATAAGCTAAGGTATTTTTAAATTCATCCACCTTTATCATTTCATAGTTGTGTAGAAAGATACTTTACAGCTAAGTGGGAAATTTCTAGTCTAAAACATAAACATTCAACTATTAAATAGTTATCTATATGTCATGCTTGCTAATATAAGAAAGCATATATATTTATATACATTTAGATATGTCTATATATTTCTCTATATTTTTGGTTGTGATTTCACCACACACAGGACAATGAATTTCTTTTTTGCAGTCATTGGCTATATTAAATATGACTGTTAAAATATCTCATCCACTTTCCATGTCAAATTCAAGGTTTATTTTAAAAAATTCAGCAGGAAAGTTTGCCACTGTTATATATAGATATAGAAAATGAAATAATTTAGTGAGAACATTTCTGAAAGCCAATTCCAAGGACTTAACATCAATTCATTGACATCTATCATTTTCTTTGCATGAAAGCTTAAATATAGTATACACAAAATGGCTTCCATAACTGAAACCATAGAAGAAATTGTGGTAGTTTATGGGCCAGACCCCTGAGCAAAATGATCCACTAAAAAAAAAAAAAAAAAAAAAAAAAGAAGAAGAAGAAGAAGAAAAAGAAAACAGACTCTTTGGCTCACTTTCATTTGCAGTAAATGTTCTATGCTGCTAAGAGACCCCATGTAAAGAAATTTCACAACTTCCTTCAATGTTCTTTTTACTTTTTTTTTTTTTTTGCTTAAAATGTCTCCAAATCAAGAAATGAAATGATACTATTTTTTTTCTTTATAACATATTCAATTTCAAAAATTTTGGAACAGGATCCACAATGGAAAATGTTCAAACTTTATCCTCTTGATAGATACTAGATAGATATTTCAGAATAAGATCAATATGTCCTCACATTTAAATAGAACATCCCATTACATAGAACCAGGCTGTCAAGTTTGGATTGCATGTATAATCTTCTTTAAAAGAATTAATGCTTCCAAATGAGTAAGATGAAACAAAGTAGAATATCATATTCTCATTGCCAATCTATCACTTTAAAGTAATACCTAGTCAGTCCATCAGCATCAAGAAGATAGGGACATCTGCTACGCTTCTCTGAGACAGCCTCATTTGCATATTTGTAAATATTACATATAAATTTAGAAATTGATATTTCCCTTTTCTTCTTAAATGGTCATAAATCATTCACAAGTCTGAAAGTGCTGATCTGTTTCCTTCCCTGGCTCTCTAGAAGTCAAGCTGTAGCTTTAAAACATTCTGTGCTTTAACAATGTACTCAGTAAGGGGCATCTTTTGATTTTCATCTCCACTTTTTAGTTAATAAACATGTTCACAGTTGTGTTTTGTCCAGTTTTCTCTATGTGAATAATTAGACACTGATTCTTTTCCCATTTCCTAATCAATGATTATTTGTTATGTTTAAAATTTTTCTTATTTCATGTTTATTTGAAGCATTTACAGGATGTATCACATTTATAGGTTTAGTTTCTTATCCAGAGTATAAAATGTAGCATATATATATATATATATATATATATATATATATATATTAGAAGCCAAATAACTTTTATACATGTTAACTAATTTTTTTCTATTTTCTCTTAGAATAAAATTCAGTCTATTTTTATTATCTCTAGTTCAGAATTGAATAAACACACACACACACACACATACACACACACACACACACACACACACACACAAAGTCACAGAGAAATACAAACAGACACAGATAGACACAGATGCACAGAGAGAAAGAGAAACAGGAAGTAGCTACCAAAATCATCATTTTTTGTTCCTTTTGCTTTTCTGAAACATTAAAGGCCTTGCTGCCCAGAACTGTACTATTATGATGAACATGCACTGAACACTATAATTTATACTTGGACTAAACTGGGAACTTATCTATGTTTCCAAAATATATTGTTTGCCAAGAAAAAGATTACAGATTATCATTTGATACGCTCCAATTTGTAAACTGATCACATTTTATGAATGTTACTTACTATTTGCTAAAAATTCTTGTAAAAATTGTGTATTTGTGTGTATGTCTGTATGCCTGTATATCTGTGTCTGTGCCTCAGTTTCTTAAGAAGGGTAATTAGTAATATCTCCATGATAAGAAGGTGGCCATGGATATCTCCTGTAGCTGAAGCTCATGCCAACTTCTACCACAGATGGTCTCACTGACTTTACCCTTAACAGTGTGAGCCTAACTTAACCTGTTTTATTTTGCCATTCTATTTCCTACAAATTCCTGAAGCTATAGAAACTGACTCTTACCAATGAAGAAGCGTTTTTATCTAGTTAATAGTATTTCTTCTACACTATGGTTAAATGACTTTTTAATGTCTTTTAAGTCAGAAATATCCTAAGTGAATATATTCTTCTAAAAATGAGAAACATCAAACCAACAAACAAAAAACCACCAGCAGCTGCAACAGCACCCCATTTAATTGTAAGGCTTTGAGTCTCTTGATCCCCTTCTCTTGACAAAAGTTTAATTAACTTCATTTGCTCCTTTAAAGACAATCACAAATTTTTAACACGTTTTAGTGTCTTTCTATTACACACAACTTAGAAAATAAAACAGAAAAATTAAGTCATTACCAGAGGTCACTCTTACAATCTTACATATCTCACTGTCTTTGCACAAGTTTTTGAGACATTTTATAGCTGTAGCATAAAGTGAGTGAGTAGTATAGTACCTCTTCATGTACTCTGAGCAGAAACATGAAAGACAGATTGACTTGATGATAAGCTTGAAACAGAGGATTAGAATTTACTTAGTAGCCCCTCTCCCTGTTGGAAAATGTGGAAATTTATAACACTGTAACATGTGTATCCCAAAACTGGGGGTGAGAGAGTTGATGTCACAATAGAAATCATATGTATTCAGTTATGCAGGCCATGCCTTGGTAGTGGTTGACAGACAATGTTGATTGCTCAGTTAATATCACTTGTAAAAGAATAGAGAAATGGCTTTTAAATTAAAAAAGTAAAGCTTTTTGATTTTTTTAGGTTGTCAAATATTTCAAGAAATGGAAAGGCATTTATTGAAAGCACAGTTTCTTTGAATGTTTTGTGTGTGTTTGAGAATCTTTTCAGCCCTTGATGACGTTTATAGATGCCAATAGGTGGTGGCAATACAAGGTTAGGCTAATTTTATCAAAAGATGTGGGGAAAAGGGGGAGCAATTCATTTCCTACCTAGTCAATTCGTTTTCTTCCTTATCAGACAAGCTAAGGACATTCATTCAATAATAAAAGATCTTAATGATTAATTTCTAAAATTAACTGTTTTATAATTGAGATGGCTGTGCTCTACCCTGACTTTAAAAATGTCAACCTACTGGGGTTTAGTAATTGTGTGTCTGCTATCTATGCATGTTGTGATAATAGCAGGACACCAGGACTTTACCTTCTCAGGTTGATGAGATCTCTGGCTTACACACACTGAAAGGATCAGGCATCTGCCCTGGCCTCCCTGCAGGCATTGCAGATTGCAAGTGCAATGGCATTGTGGAGCTCTTCTAGCGCAGCATCCGGGATTTCCACTGTAGCTCTACAGAAAATTCCCTAAGCTGTGAAAAGTGAACTAAAACAATCAGTTCATTAGCTTTTAGATTTATACCTATCACAAGCATTGAAAATTCAGTGTCCACACGTTGCAAATGGAATGTCAAAACTAAAATATACTAGAAATATGTATACCGATGGAAACACCCAGGTTCTACACTTTTAACATTTATTCCCAAGAAAGCTTTCGCAAAGAGCAAATCCAACTGCTTTCCCACTGTTGTCGTTTCATTTGTGATATTAAAGAGTGGACAAGTCACTTTCATAAGAACACAGCTATAATTTGAACAGACATCCTTATAGCCAAGTGCATTAAAATTTAGAAGACATTCCCAAGAGAAATGCTCAATTGGGGTTATATATATGTATATTTCTATGTATACATATATGTATAAAGGAAAATGTGTGGGTCAGCAAATGTAGGGAAATACATTCATAATAATTAAATGTTTTCTTCTTACACTAATCCTTTTTGCATTCATCACTAAGGTAATAGCTTTAAAAAGATGATTCAAAAAGAGGTGAGTGGACCTAGTTCTCTCAATGGTAGGACTACTTCACCTTATGTTGGTTAGGATCAGTAAATAATTCTCAGCAGCACAGAGAAAATCCAGTTCAGTTTTCTGCATTCTAAATCAATCTCAGGTTTAGGAGAAGGTCCTGGCTTAAAAGTTATTACATCTCTACTGTTTTCTCTGATAAATTACACGAATAACATTTGAGACAATGCATTGTTAAATATTTATGTCTAGTACTATAGAACCAAGGAAAGCACAAGAAACCCTAGAAGAATAAATATATTTACCTAAATAAATTACTAAGACAAATATACTCCTATGTGCTCTGTACCAATAAACAGTAGGTATTCACTAAATTGTGGAATATAAATGGTTCATTTCCTCTAAATGTACACTGAAAGATCTATAACATGCTACACATTTCCTGTGCTTTGCATATATATTTCAATATTCATCATGAAAAGCCTTGCTTATGTGTCAATATACATTACTTTGCATATATTAAGAAAGGCTTTTTTAAAAATCTTAACATTACGGATGTTTTTTACTATGAGGGAAAGCTTAGGTCTTATTTCATGATTAACCCTTTCACAGCTCATCCTTTTTTCCCTACATGACATTTGCACAAAATGAATTGCTTGCTTAGACACAGCTAACTAAATAAAAGCAGGCCAGGGCTGATAGTATGAAAAATGGATTTTCATTACTGTTTCATTGATTCTTGTAAATAAGGGCCCGAGGCCTGCTCCGAAAAGGCTGCAAACAGTAATAATTTAATCTGAGGTGACACAGACCAAAATGTATGTGGACAAAAATCATCCTTGAATATTAAACAACAGCCTCAAGACAGAGAAAAGTGTTGCGGGTGAATTTAAATGTATGCAGATCGGTGGGTAACATATTTAAAAACAGAAATTAAAGATTCCTGTCATAAATCACATTTGCTACCATGGATATGCCTTGTTATGCTGGCGTTTAAGGAAACCTGAAAGGTTAAGGCAGTGGGTGCATTAAATCGTACAAGGATAATTAATACTTTTCTTGTGGCTATTTATAAGAAATGGAAAATGTAGTCAGATCAGCTGTGGCACTGGAGTAATTTGAGGGGGAAGCAATGAAATCATGAGTCGATAGTTTTAACTGGACAAATCTCAGATGCTTAATGATGCCGTGTCCCAATTCGGAAGCCATTTGAAGTTTTATGTATGTGTGTGTGTGTGCTTTTGTAATTAGATAAAAATATAATTTGTCTCCCGTATTCCTCAGATTGCTCCAGAAAAAGGAAAGAATATTTTCACACAGATTTTTTTTCTTAGTAATTATATCTCAGTCACCTGTGTGTTAGATGCTATATAAAATAAGCAGGTTTGCTGGCAGAAAGCATTATGAATTCTGTCTTCCATGATATCTCAAAAAAAGTAAAAGCAGTTCTTTTTGAATGACTAATTTACTTGGCACATTGAAAATTTGATTAGTAGCATCAGAAGACACTCCTATCCCCAGGGGGAAAAAAAATCTACCTTTGTTGCCCAAGACTTATGTCTATGATCACTCAATTAGTTAGAAAATTCTCCCGTTCACATCTTGTGTTTTCTATCTGTATACTAAAACTAGTGCTTTTTATTAGCATCATGCATTATGAAAGTCCTCCATAAGGCAGCAGGCATATGCCGCCAAATCCTCAGGACCTGAAAGGCTCATTTGTCTTTCACTGCTGCCTGCATACTATTCTTTGAGATGAGAGAATGGTCACCATTTAGAAGGGAAGCTATCTTATTATGACTAAATTAGTCTCAATACAATAAATGCATCATCATTCGTGAAAATGATAGCTTGACTTCTGTACATCAGTAAAAACCGCTGTTCTGTAATTTTATTGCACATTTGCTATGGTATAAATTAAAATGTTTTCTTAAAAAAAAAACCAACAAATTGAACAGAGAAAACTTAGTTTCAAGAGCCATTTATATTTTTATTATTCAATTGCAACTAGGAATATTCATAGAAAAAGAGCAAATAATCATTAAATACAATGAAATTTTCAACTTATTTGATGTGAACAAGCAACAAATTCATGGCTAACATCATGTTGGGCAGCACCATGGAATATTCTATATTGGCCTTAGAGACTATTTGGCTGGCACATCAATAGTTCTTTAAGTGAGATGAGTCAGAAAACCTCATTCACTCACCATTGATAGCCAACACTGAAGTGAGGTGATAAAAACATTTTCACATTAACACTTCTGCCTAACAGTGAGGTCATTTGGGTACAGCATAGCTGTGCATCCTATCTTGAGTTACACAGACGCATACAGATCTCTATGTTTCTCAGCATTAACTTCACATACAAATGTTCCATGATGCTTCTGAATGAGTGAAAATTGCTCTACTGAAAGCCATGGGCTTGTTTTATAAATTGAAAATGCTTGTTCAAAAAAAAAAATCAATCACAAGTGAAAACTGGAAAAAACAAAACTGAAGAGAAAACAAACCTCAGGCTGGATGAAAGAAATCTTTCTTCATAACATCTGCAGGTCTGTAATTGCTCAACCCTTCGTTGTGACTCAGTGTCCTGAGACATTGCCTCATAGGTAGGAGATGAACATTAGTACATCTGGCTTGGAAATAATTTGTGAGTAATGCTTCCATTGGCCAATGGTCTTTCCAATTTGACCAAAAAAAAAAAAAAATATATATATATATATATATATATATATATATATATATATATGGCTTTAGGGCCTAAAATTTCTGACATCCTTTCCTTCCCATCTTGGCCTGTGAAGTTCAGAACATATGACACCCTAAAACTGAAAGGGGACATGACCATGGGGAGAATGGGGTACTTCCTTCATAACCTAACCTTAGGCACCCTAAACATTCATTCCATCTGCTTAAAACCGACTGGTTCTCTTCTAGAGGCACTTTGATAAAGAGTATAAGAGAAGGAATTAACATGTAATTTAACAAAACTGATTATCTGCATTTCTGTAGGCTGGACCTTAAGTCATTTTAATCTTTGTTAATAATTAATGTCCTGATCATCAATTTTGTGAACAATTTTTAAATTCTCTGGCAGATTGTTTTAAATTTCTGTGCAAGGCTATTTTCAGTTTTCAGCGTTCCTTTTAGCTATTGGTATTAAACATACATAACACATTTCCCTGGAAGCAGATATAACCCAGCTGTTAAGGATAAGATAGGAAAAACAGACTAAACATGAATTGCAAGTGTGAATTTTTCTTGAAGAGAAAGCCTTTGTAAGCTATGTTGCAAGGCACTGGATCTAGGGAATAACATTTTAAACATCACTATCACTATTGCAAGATAGTCAAATCTTTTGCAGGAGGTGACATATTTTTTCTGTGTGACAGTAGAATAGTGTCTAGACTGCTATCAAGAGTGGCTTAACAAGAATAGTGAAACAACCTCAGTGTGCAAGTACTGGCAAGTCTAGAAATAGGGTTTGTTTATAGGACAAAATGTAAATATGTCCTAAAATCCACAGTTTGAAGGTATAAGGCAAGTGTTACCACTAGAATATGCCACAGTGGCCTCAGTAGGAGTGAAAAATATACATATAAAAAGGCAGCTAAAGAAGTAAATATAAAAGAATAGGTTCACAGATATTAATCTCTTAAGACCCATCACAGCTCCTGTGGGTGTGTTATTTCTTGCCGAAGAAATACGTCTACTGTGTCTGAGTATTAAACCCTGGAAAACATCATGAGTGAATGTAGCACATGGATTTGCAGGCATTAATGGCCGCTGCCCTGATATATTACTTCAAGTTGAAATGACTCCAAAGTACCTCTAATGTCCTATCACGGCAAGCTTAGTGAACACCAATGCATTTACATCATCAAAGAGACAAATGAATTGGCCTTAAATGTATCATCAATTGTGAACTTCATAATTTGTAATAACTGAAACAGCTTTGATGTCATGTTAAATAAATATATGGAAGAAGATGTGGCTTCCAGGTTTCCACATACCTTTCAGCAGGAAGAAAGACACAGCAGCTCTTCAGGTTTGCTGTTGTGATTTTGCTTCTATCCAGAGTAATATTTTAGGAAAAATGGCTTAGCTAATAATGGCTCTTGGAACATAAGCTTAATTCTCTGAGTTTGAGCCCCAGATTTGCTAATTACAGCGTTATTTTAATATTTCTTGTAATAATTTCCTATAATTTCTGAATTTTTAAATATATGGAAAATATTATGGTAATGCCACAAGTGAAATTTATTATAAGCACTTTCTAATTAATAAAGTTCAATTATGACTTATTGAACACAATGGCAATGTCTTAAAGAAATAACTCCTTTGATGCTAAAAGGGCCCCCTTCTATCTAACTTTACAGTGCTTACATTGAATTTTCTTTTCTGAATATAAGGTGTTTGTGCGAGTGCCCTTGACTGTGCCATTTCTCTGTAGTGCTGTGAAAGGTACAGATTTTCTGTGATTAGAATTACCACTGAAAGAAGAAAATTTACAACCCAGCCTGTTCTGTATTCAGATATTTCCCTAAAATTTCCTTCAGACTCCTCTTCCTCTAAATGGCTCTGTGAGCTAAGCATTAAATGTAAACATCACATTAGCTGCATTTCCTGGACTTAAATCTGCTGTAGGTCAGACCAGGGCAAGGCTGACTGGGAACAGACGCCTTCTTCTTTCCTCTCCCATTTAGGATGAGTTATGGAGGGTGTCTGTAGGTTGACTCTGAACATTAGTGTCCCATCTCCGATTTGAAATCTACCAGATGCTTCAACCTGAAGCATTCAAACTCTTTAAGTGAACCTCGTCAAAAGTCAGATGTCACTAACATCTCAGGAGCCCATAAATAAAAACAAAAACAAACAAACAAACAAACAAAGATATAAACAAAAAAATAAAACCCTGGATGATGTAAGCAACCTTTCTTCGATATGCACAGATAACTTGCCCAGGCTCCAAAGGCAATGTCCTGTGTAGGTAACACATTCACTTCTCTCATTCTTTTATGCTGCAGCCTGAAGTCAGATTACCAAGATCTCCTGTCTAGACACATCCAACAGCTTTATCAGACTTCTCCCAGTAATAAGTCCAAAGACTTATTTCTAGTAACTTTCAGTTTATAGCTATCATTCTTTCTTTTAAAAACATCTTATTCATTGAAAACTTTCTACAGGCAAAATAAATGTATTTGGTCATATTAATAACTTACTTCTCTTTCCAGCTCTGTCCAGAACCCATGTATAGTACATTCCCCCTCAGATTTTAGCTCCTTAAAATGTGCTTTTAGAACCCACAGAGTTCAATTAGTGCTGATCATATTCAAAGATGTGTAGATCTTCAACTGGAGTATGGTTTGACCACCAGGGATCACTCCCTTAAAGAAAATGAAATCTTTCTGTCCTAGTGAACACGTCTTAATAACTCCTCAACTGGAGATAATGGCTGAAGTTCCTTCTCCATCCAGTCAGAATGTTGACTGTCATGATGTTGGGCATCTTCTGTATGCAATTACTACTTTTGTTTATGAGTACAATGGTTCTGACATATGCAGAAAGCAATGTGTAGCTCAAGAATTCTAAGCCTCTTTCTTAGAATCTCTCCTTTTCCTCTTCATAGATCTCCACTGAACCTTTGGCAAGAAATTGTAGAGTATAACCATCCTATTTATGGCAGAGTATTTAACAGAAACTTATTTTTTACATTTTTATTAGTTATGGACCTGTTTCTTTACTGTTGTCTACTGAACAAAGATTTATCTTAAGGTAATGACAGAGAACTGCACAAATCTCTCTCTCTCTCTCTCTCTCTCTCTCTCTCTCTCTATATATATATATATATATATATATATATATATATATACATATACATATATAAAAACAAACATACACACATATTGACATATATACATATGTATGTAATCTGTATGTATGTATACATAAATGTATATAAATATGTATATGGTATGCATGTACATATGTATACATTTATTATATATATGTACATGTTGTATACAAACACACATATATATATATGTCTGTGTGTGTGTGCATGAACTTTATCCCTTAATATTGCAAACTAATATTTGTAAGTACATACCTAGGGCCTATATGTTTCCCATCCACAGTTTCTTACCTGGATTTAAAATAGAGGATATGAGTTTTCTTCTAAGGTATGGGCCTTAAATCCAACCATATTTTTGTCAGTTACACCATATATCATTTATGACACCATTATCCCCATGAGCATAACTTTCTATGGCATTATTTTAGCCTATAAGGTTCATATTTGAATAAGATTGGTAATAAGATTGGTGATGGCATTTCCCCGTTGTGCGCCTAATTGTCATGTTTGATACTACAAAAGTTAGGTAGCACTGAAGAAGTTTCCAGAAGCTGGTATCATGACTTCTGAATGCCTAAAACAGAACATGTGTGATGTTATCACCAACCTATCAATACATGTCAGATAAGTATGCATTGTAGTTATATGCATAACTCAGAATTCAGTTGGACACTAAAGTTCTATCCTTTTAAGGACATTATGCTAAATTCAAGAAGAGAAACAGTTGCTAAACTTAACACCAATATTTAATACCTGCAAGTCATAATTTAAGTGACAAGTCAATCAGGTATCTTTTATCAATGAATTAGACATTAAATAATATTAATTAGATCTAATGTGTGATAGATTTAATCTCAGAGGAATCACAAAGGGAAAGAGATTGATGTAAAAAAGAAAAGAGAAGGAGGAAGGAAGAAAGAAATGAAGGATGGAAGGAAAGAAGAAATAAAAGCAAAAGAAAAAGCAGGCAACTGATGCTTGCAGATGATTAAAGGAATTATCTAAAATTGATATTCTTTCAAATTAATAATAAAATATTCCAGGAAGATCTGACAATTGGAATAAATAGACAATTTGACAAATTTATCTATGGCCTATTTATTGGCCTGTACCATTGCTGATGTACACATCAGTTAATTTGCAAAGAAAAGTCTACAAATTGGTCTCATTAAGTATAATTTTATGGTTGAGGATCATATATTTGCAATACACTGGGTAGCATGTTGCCTGTTCTGTAGTCTAAAGTGACATGTTTAAAGAACCAGTTCAGTGGATTGAACACCACACCATTGGTAACTCTCCAGTGTGGTTGGCAATTAATGATTTCTGTTGATAGCCGTGTTAGCAGAGACTTTGTAGAATGGCGTTGTCATAATAGAAGAGGGCTTCTTAAGATAGCTCTCTGCATATCAAACATATAGGGCTAAAAATCACTTTATGATATCTTATGAACCACAGTTGTAAATCACATAGAATAATACTGTTTGCCTTTTTAATCACAAGAAAATCATGAAAGATGCTCTCTACTGAAGAGAAACAGATGTAGACCTTGCTTGTATGGTTTTTAATGAGTGAAAAGTCAAATGAGTAATTGACCTATTTTAAGAACACCAATGATTTTAATTCAAACATGAAATTTAGGGATATTATTACTGATATTTGAAAATATTCTGTAGATATCTAGGTACTACAGGATAGATGTAATGTTAATAACGAGTCATGAAAATGTATTCTAACTTTCATAGCCATTCTTTTCATCAAAGTTTACATAAAATGTCATTCATCTTGTATAAAAGAGTTCTAAAATAGATGCCCACAACAGAAGAAAGTTGATTAAGTTGCTTTTTCCTCTAGTAATGAGTTCTATTCTTTGTAAAATAAACTTGAATTTTATCACTAAATACAAGTTCTTACAATGGATGCAATTACACTTTGCAAAATTACTTTATATCTATTACTCATTCATATTTTTTGTCAATCTCTTGTCCTTTTGAGTTTGGTGAAATTTGAGCTTTTACTCCCTATATGTTACTATCAAGTTGAAAATGTGTATTTTCCTACAGGACCATTATACAAAACATTTTTGAGATATGGGGTTTATTTGTGATGGATACAATAATTAAAACATGGTGTGAGATTCAGTGATAATATGCTGTCTACTGAAATACCATTCCATTATTTATATCTAACAATAAGTCATTTTGAGACAGTGGTAAATAATAGAAAATATAAAGAATCATAGCCCTTAACAAATCACAAGAATGACTTCCCTCCCCTCTCAAAATATATGTTCTATTAAAGACAATAATTTGAAAGAATCATGCAAAACAGAAATTATTCCCTTTATTCATTAATCTAAATATATGCATATGAATATTATCTATGAATGCAAGGAGGAATGTTTGTATAAATGTAGCTAAACTTCTTGGAATTAAGTGAGAATTATATTTGGAAAGGTTACTAAGTTTGTACACCGTAATATATAGGAGTATTTGTTGATTGTTTAACTCAAAAATCTTTTAAAATAATACTAATATTAAAATCTACTAAAATAATTTGAAAGACTTAAAGTTTACTTAGACTTACATGTATCTCTGACTAAGAAAATTGCTTAAATATGAAAAGTTCAGTGTCCAAAATCAGATATAAATTTCTATTATGAGAATTAGAATCTGGCTAGTACTGTAAATAGTACTGCTATTTTATCAAATGCATATCATTTAACAGGAACTGCTAGCAGAAGAAGATATTAGTTCACACAAATATGTATTGAGTTATGTGCTATAAGTTAAGTACAGAGAAATGAGATATTGAGTCAGAGTGAATGAGCAGTATCTTAGAAAAGCTTCTTTTGCAGATATCAATACAAGCAATACAGATGATATCCATGAAAATGATTATGGACAAAGATGTGTATCCTGCTAAAAAATATTCTACCATTCTTCTCCTTAGACTTGCTAATTTCAGATGTTCAGCTACTGGTGTTCTTCTATGCTCACTTCAGTCAATCAACTCCTTTATTTTACATAAATCTCTTCCTTATTTGAATATTAAAATGTGTAGCTTAGATCTAGTATGGCCAGAAGGAAATATGCTCACATGATATCTACCTTTCTTAATCAAGAAGCTTACCTTTTAATGAACCTTTTCTGTGAACACGTTAATATGTCAACCATTTATTTTGTCTTGGCAGATGGTGCTCCAGTAAGTAAATTAATTAGGTATGTGTTACTGCACTACAACTTACCTTCCTTTATTATTTCATTTAATTGGAGAACAAATATGATATGAGAGATATACTGACATCAAAGTGACAGGGCTGGACTTTTGACTTAAATATGACTGGGCTCAAATACTCTCATATTCTGGAAAACATTATTTGAGGAAGTATGTGATGTTTTGTTTTTCTAGAAGAGACTAGAATTTAGGTCATTGAACGAAGTAGAGAGAGTCTGATAGCACTGGCATGGGCAGAAATCCTCTGATCTCCTGAAAGCCCAAACAAGAACAAAATAGAAAGAAGAGTGAAGGTAAAGTCTCTTCCTGTGTTGGATCAGCCTTTCAGACTGGAGCTCCTGAACTTGTGGCCTTGAAAGTCTGGGTTTATACTAACACTCTCCCCTTCCCCCTGCTTTATTCTCTGACTTTTGAACAGGAATCAAGAACTCAAGAACTGAACCATCTGCTCATATAGCTTTCAAGCCTGCAGACATGGACTAAATTACATCAGTGGTTCCGTGGTTCTCCAGCTAGCAGATGGCACATGTTGAGGCTTCCAGGTCTCCACAATCAAGGGACCTTTTCCATTCTCTCTCTTTCCCCCCAAAAATGTCAAATAAATTCACCAATATCATTCTGTTTTATTTTTATCGTACACCTTCTCATATAGGGATGGCAGATATTTATACTGTTAGAATCAATAGATATGTGTGTATGAATTTTACTCATTAATATGAAAACTTACAGTTATAAAATGTTAAGTGTGAAAACTCATTGAAATAACTAAGGTATCAACAATTCAGGATCATAAAAACGTAAGTGCAACTTAGAAATCTACATTGTTTTTCAGGACTAAAATTTGAAGAACAAAGCAGAAAATTTTTTTTGCCTAATGGCACAAGACTAAAAGCTATAACCAAAGTATTGGTTATTTTTAATAATTTGTTTTTGACACTGGTTCCTCTTTTTCTATCTATCTATCTATCTTTCTCTCTCTCTCTCTCTCTCTCTCTCTCTCTCTCTCTCTCTCTTTCTTCCTTCATTCTTCCCTCCCTCCCTTCCTCCCTCCCTCCTCTCTCCCTCCATCCCTTCCTTCCTTTTATCCATTTGTCAGTTTTTTTCTTCTTTGAGAAGCCATTTTAGTGAATTCAAGGCTACTATTGACCTCATTATGAATGATTTTGACCCCTAACTTTCCTGCCTGTACCTTCTATGAGCTGAAATTACAAGTGTATACCATGATACTTGGTTTATATGATTTAAGGGACTGAACTAAGGGCCTCATGCATGCTAGGCCAGCACTCTAAGAGCTAAGCCATTTCAGTAAATTAACAGACAACCTTGCCTTTCCAGTATCTTTAAGAATTCCATATACTAGTACCTATTTACACCACTTACTCCCATCCCACTTCCCTTTCCAACTCTTTCAGTGTTCCCTAAATCTCTTTAGCATTCAGAACCACATACATAAACCATGTTCATTAAGACTGTAAAAACTAAAACTAAAACACACACACACACACACACACACACACACACACACAAAAACACCAACACCACCACCAACAGCAACCAAAAGCAAAAGCAAACCCCACAGAGAATGAAAGGACAAGGAGCCAGCGTGTGCAGACATGACTTCATTTCTATTGAGTCCAATTATACAGCTACTGTTTACTTCCAAGATAAAATTCCACTCTTGCACCATTAGGGACATTTACATGGGAAGTCTACTTAGTGTTGCACATACATTCGGCGATGACCATTTGGGATTGGATAACCTCTCAGAGGGCTGTCCCTGGAAAAACAGATTTCTCTCAGTCGTCAGATTGCCGGTAACTCTTCATCTAGAGGTGGGAACTTGTGAATATTCCCCTCAACCACAATAGCATGTCAACTGATGTTCTTATTCAGTTCTTGTTTAGTCAACCATGTTTTTGAGAGGTCATGAGTGCAACTTCCTTATTCTAGCTCAATGGCTCCAAGTCCTGTGACTGAAGTATGTAGTATTTGCAAAAATAGGGTTTTATTTCTACATTCTAAAAGCAAGTGTAGGAGTGGAAGAGAATACATATTCTTCAAGAATGGGAGAAAGGTACAGAGATGCATTTGAGGTACCTCAGGTGATAGATTAACCACTGGGAAGCCGGGTCCTGGCCTGAGATCTTGCTTGCTTGATAAGTCTCTAAAGGGATCTGAAGTATTGCCTTGGGAAAGCCTTTCTCCTGAGTGTGAATGTCTATCAACTTCTTAATACCCCCATATCTTTTATATTTTCTTGTCTCTTCTATCTTTAGCGAAACTTTGCTTTCTTATTACTTTAATTTGAAGCCTCTAGAAATGTTTTAAAATTCAAAATACATCAATCACCATAAATCTATTTCAGTCCAGAGTGTCTGGTGAAGGAAAGATTATCAAAATTGTTTTCAGTTACGGGAGAAATTCAGGTTTTTTTTTTTTCCTCTTCTCATTCTTGGCTCGAATGATTCCAATATTTGATAATAAAACTCTGTATTTTTGACCCAGCTGGTTCCATAATTACTTGGAATATTTAGCTCCTTTTATGCTGCTTAATCATTATTATGTGGTGTGCTTATCCTGGTTGCTATCAGAAGGTTTTCATTATTAAAATTAAAAGTCTTAATAAAACAGACTTAATTAATGGTCTTCTCACTTTCCTTCCTCTTAGCTTCAAGTAAGGATCCTTTGCCCATTCAGGTAAACTTGTTTCTCGAAGGTAATTTTTGCAGTCACTGGTCCTTATTTTTCCTAATTTTGGGCGTGGACCTTCTGTTTCTCCCACCTGCATTTGTTCTGTCCCATGTCCACTTTTATTTGCATCATTTGCCTTTGAGTGAAATGTGAAAATTTCTGGAGGTTAGCTTTTATAAATCAAAGTTTTAATGTGGATTTAACATGAGTTCATTATGTTTGAACCACCCTAGAGCTCTACATCTCTTTCTCTTATGCAGGATTTTGAGATCTCAGATTGTTCCTGTTTTCACACACCCTTCACTTGCAGTGAAGAGTTAAACAATGAGATCACAGGTCATAAACATTCCCATATTTTCTCGGTATTGTTCTAATGCTGTTGTATTGCTTTTTTTTCCTCCACAGTAGTTGGATTTTAACAGGAGAAAAATTGCTCTGTGTAGTCAGCAGTGTATCCGTTTATTTGCCATGTTGTGGGTTTTTGTGTGTGTGTGTGTGTGTGTGTGTGTGTGTGTGTGTTAGTAGTAGTTACTTTTCCTCTCCAGTTTCCAGTAAGGAGACTTTTTATTTGATCAATGTGTTAGATAAGAAAAAATTTAGAGATGATGACTGAGGCTGCATCCAGGCTTCTCCTTCTCATTATTGATCAGACATTCTAATGTTATTTATACTCAGATTCTAACAACTTCCTCCTTAGGTGGGTCTGAAATTTGACTTGTTTTCTCATTAACAAAGATGGAAACAGTAAGAGGGTGGCCACTGTTAGCAAACATGTGTTGAGAGCTTGTCACAAGCTAGTGGGTACCCTATACTTTGATCTTAATACAAACTCTCATGGCTTATAACTGAAATCTCTTTCTACTCTTAGAATATGAGAAACATGAGGTTAAGGATATTAAATCTTTTCCCTGATGACCATGTGGCTTTGGACTACAGAGTTTGGACTGTACCATGTGCTTAGTAAATAAACCATTTCTCCCTACTTACTATACAATTAAAACCTTTTGAAGTTTAATCAGATTATCCTTCCTGATTTTTTTTCAAATATAAAATCACTCACTCTATTTTAATATCTTGTTAGCCATTCCCATGGCTCATTGAGAACAGTTAAAACAGAGAGACAAATTCCAAAAAAAATATCTTTTCCAGAATAAAATACTCTGAGTTAAAACAATTAACAATTAAAATGTCACCTTTCTTATAGGTACAGAGACAAAATTTAGAGCTAAGATGAAAGGATGGACTATCCAGAGAGTACCCCATTTTGGAGTCCATCCCATCATCAGCCACCAAACCTAGATACTAATGCTCATGCCAGCAAGATAATGCTGAAGGGACCCTGATATTGCGGCCTCTTGTGAGGCTATGCCAGTGCCTGGTAAACACCGAAATGGATGCTCACAGCCAGCTACTGGATGGAACACAGGGTCCCCAATGGAGGAACTAGAGAAAGTACCCAAGTACCTGAAGGGGGCTGCAACCCTGTAGGTGGAACAACAACAGGAACTAACCAGCACCCCCGGGGTTTGTGTTTCTAGCTGCATATGTAGCAGAAGATGGCCTAATCGGCCATCAGTGGGAATAGAGGCTCCTTGGTCTTCCAAACTCTATATGACCTAGCACAAGGCAAGGCCTGGGCCAAGTAGTGGGAGTGGGTGGGTAGGGGAACAGAGGTGGGGGGAGGGGTATGGGAAACTTTCAGGATAGCATTTGAAATGTAAATAAAGAAAATAATAATAAAAAAATTAAAAAATAAAATGTCACCTTTCCTGACTTCCAAGTAACTTCTTTCTACCTTTTTAACAATAAAGCAAAATTGAATTTTTTGATTCATGTTAGTATTTCTCAAACTGTTTTATCAACTTAACTTCAAAAACTCAAACATGAAAAATAATTCATTTTGTAAACAGTTTCAAAATTGAACTTGCAAATATTACTTTTATTCTTAAATTTTTAAATATCTCTATCTCTACTATCCATATCCATCTCTATTATCATATCCATTTACCATTGTCTCCCATTAACTTAGCCTAGTGCTATCCACTTAACCCTCTTCCAATTTATGAATTAAGTTTTTTTAATGAATTTTTTAAAAAAAACTATTATTATTAACTTCCTGAGTTCAATTAGCATAGCCAACATGCATGCCAATCTGTGATCATTCAATGGGGTATAAGTAACTTATAGTGACTGCTTCTATGTATCAATGTATCTGTCTATGTATCTATTTATCGATCTCTCTACCTACCTTTTATCTATCTATCTATCTATCTATCTATCTAGCTAGCTAGCTAGCTAGCTAGCTAGCTAGCTAGATAGCTACCTATCCTTCTCTCTATCTATCTATCTAGTCTTCTCAAAGAAAAGTGATTCTTTTCCTCAATAGCTATCAACTGCCAATCACATGTTATAGGAGTAAAGAGTTAGTAGACCCCATCCACACTAGAATTTTGCCTGTCTTGGTCTTCAGCAGGTAACCAAAACTGTTGGGACTTGATGCATGCAATGTAACTGTCCTGAGCAGAAGTCGGCACAATCTGGTAGAGATTCTACTTGTGGAAACACAGTCTCACAAAAATCTTCTGGTTTCTCTGACTCTTTCACTCTTCTGTTCCTACTTCTGAAATGATTCCTGAGTCATAGGTCCAGGAATTGTGTTATAGATATATCAGCTGGGATTGAACTCCATAATTCTGCATTCTGAACTGTTGTGGTTTTCTTAATGTATTTCTTCACTTGCAAGAAGACATTTCTTTGAAAAGAGAGAACTGCATTTATCTGGCTTGACACCAGGCAGGTATGTCAGAAATAATTTTTAAAGGACACTTAAAATCTGATTAAATACATTTTAAATAAACATTTATATTTGCTATGTAATATTCACATGCCAGTATAGAATTTTTCATTATATTTTTACTTTTATTTCCACAATTATTGATTGAAAAATAAGTGCTGCATTCCAACTTAACTATTTTTATCTGTGTATTTGTTTCTCAAACAATTTAATCCCACATGGGTATATTGTTTAATGAGTATTTCCCATGGTGATGGTGCACAGTAAATGTTCACGTCCATATAAAATAAGTACCTTAGGTCAAATGTCCAGGGCATTTCATTATCTTAATTAAGAATCTTACCTGTTAACATATATATCATTGCAGTCCAACCTTATCTTTGACAGTTTCATATCTCATTTTAGAAGTTTCATTAGTTTTCTACTTCTTCACCCTACAATGACATGTGTATCTTATTGAAATAACATATGTTTATTTTTCTCTGTGTTTCATTTTTTTACTTACTGAAAATAAGAACTTTGATTTAGACTAATGAAGGTCATTTCTCATGAAATAAACAATTTGGTTTTTTGGAACATATTAGCCCTTGTTCAGGGATTATCCTGTGAGTTTTTAATCAAGGATCAGTTCATCTGTAAAATGACATTTCTGTTTTTGACATGTCAGTGTAAGGTTGTCCTAAATCATCCCTTCTTTTCTTTTGTTTTATTTTATTTTATCCAAAATAGCTTTTTGAACCATTATATTCTAATTACTGATTTTCTCATCAATCTTCTCCCAGATACTCCTAACTTCCCTCTTCCCTAACTGTCCAATTCCCTTCTCTCTCTCTCTCTCTCTCTCTCTCTCTCTCTCTCTCTCTCTCTCTCTCAAATAAACATGCAATTAAGGAAAAATAACAAACAAGAGACACACACACCTATAAAACCACAAAATCAGAAACTATATATAATAAACAAGTAAAAGACCAGTAAGATTTAAAAATTCCCAAACAAAGTAACATGAGATAAAGAGAAAACTTCAAAACGAGCACTGAGTTATTTTTTGACTCTTGTCTACTCCTGCTAGGCATAGGAACTGTGCTTATAAACCTGGTTTACATAACCAGCAAGACATCATTGGAGAAAACTAGTGCTATTCCTTTGCAAGTAGTTGTCAGATGAAGAGAACTTCTTGGGTGGAAGTGAGTGTTCTTGTTCACTTTGTCTCTCAGGGCTGGAATCCTGTGGACTTGAGCCTGTACAGGCCCTGTGGATGCTGCCTCAGAGTTTTTGAGTTCATGCCACAGACTGGACTCAGTCTGTCTCTCAACCCATGGGGAATCAGGGTTTTGGTACTCAGGTTGGGCAAGGAATTGGTGAAAAGTGACAATGGACACTGACCAAGAGAGAGTGCTGTATCTGAATATAATTTCTCAAAGAAAGCATCAGACTTATGTTACAGAAGAATAAAAAAAGTTAGGCGACACACCAGCCAAGTTACATTGAAGTTATCTGACACAAAACAGAGAAATGCATACATAAAGACTGGCAGGAATCAGGCAGTGTTTACAACTGAGATAAGATCAGCCCTATCTAAAATCAGCTATTCACAGGAGCCAGGTGAAAGAGCTAATACAACCAGGTGCAATACTGGTCTATTGTATAGCCTACCACCAAGGGTCCCTTAGCAAATACCTAATTATGCTATTCTTGGATTAGTGAAAAAACATGCACCAGGGGAGTTCTGTTCTACTAACATGAATAATACAGTACTCCAGTTCTTCCTTAAACCAGAGCCCACCTTCTTTCTACTATTATGTAATGTAGGCTGCCATTCATGTCTATAATGAGAATTCCAAGTTTACTATTTTGAACTAGCTCTGAGATTACTAGCTCCTATCTGGCAAACTGTGAGATGCCTGATTACTAACTGTCAACACTGGGGTATTTCATCTGAATGAGTAACATTCTTATGAAATTTCAAGCTCAGGGTCGGCTCTAGGACTGCTTAGGACATTGGTGAAGGCCAGGAAGCAAAGTTCAACCTAATTTAGGTATTTGACAAATCATTCTTGGAGGCACCTATAATAAAACAATACTGAAAAAAAATTACACAGATAGGATCCATTCACCAACAATTTTAAGGAAGAATTTGAAGCATTTGTGCTACAGGATGCCAAGGCTCTAGGAGACTGAGTTTCTGTGAAACTTTTAGCCTCAGGACTACTGCCAATCTTTTGGATTTGCCATACAGACTTCACTGTAGTGGGTGTTGCAAGTTCATGTATGTGACAGTCCCATTGTATCTATAAGACACTGTTTCCTTGGTGTCATCCATCATCTCTGGCTCTTTTACCCCCCTCTTCTGCATGCCTCCCTGAACTCTGGGAGAAGGTGTTTGATCAAAACCTCCCATTTAGGACTGCATGGTCCAAACTATCTTACTCTCAACACATTGTCCATTTCTGGATCTCTGTCTTAGTTTCCACTTTTTTTTTTTTTTTTTTTTTTTTTTTTTTTCTTTCTGAGACAGGGTTTCTGTGATTATGGCAAGGGAAGACACTGATCTTCCCTTGCCATAATTACAAAATCTTCCCTTGACACTACTCTCGAGTTTCCAGTTCTGCCTCTTTTCATTGTGCCTTCTGTTTCTTCTTCTCTTCCACTTCTCCACTACTTACTTGCTCCTATTCGTAGCACTTGGGGTCTCTGAAAGTCTAGAGTCAGCTCAAGTGTGGTCTCAGTCATGCTATAGTCCCCTCATGTTCTATGGTGTAGAGTAATGTTCATCTTCAGCAAGGTGTGCCCCCAAGGCCAATATGGCACTGGACTGGTGGTCATCTCAGGCTTCCTTCCTTTCTGGGCCCTATGGTGTCAGACTGATAGTCATCTTGGGCTCTGTACTTGCCATGCCTGTGCAAGTGACTGCCTGGAGGGTTTTCTGTCTCAGGCTTACTCCCACTGAGACCCTTAATTCTAGGTGGGGTTCTTCTTGTCTCTGGGTTGCTACTCATCCTTGGAGACCTTAGATGCCTATTTGTGGCCATACTTGTTGTGGTCTCAAGTTTGCTTTAAATTTCAGAGAGTTTTAGGCTACTAATCATTCAGAAGTTCATAGGTCAGAACACTAAGCCTATCTGTTCTCTGTGCCACCAACTGTTGCACTTGAGACACAGTAGCCACAACTGCACAACTGCTTCTTTGCGCAGGTACTCTACTGTTGAAAATTGATTCAAAATCAGCAGATCCATCTAAATTAACCTTTCATTCAAAGTTTCTTCTCTGTTGTTTTTTTAAATTATTATATGATTCAATAAACACTTCTTTTCATTGTATCATGCTGGCAATTTTGTTCAGGATTGTATTTATTTTATCTATTTTCTTAGTAACAATTTGCTTGGGGCTTTATACCATTGGAATATATTTATTTATGTCATGTAAAAAAAATAGCCTACTCTGATATCAACTTCATTTTCCTCCCTTATTCTATTCACCAAAATAATTTCCAAAAATTTTATCTCAACTTCATACTCCTCTATGTATAACTGTAATATTAACTCTTTCTAAATATGTGGCTATTAAAACATAAATATACTAAGATGATGATTCCCCCAACCTTGCTTACACTATCCTGCCATGAAGCACAATTTGTTGCTTAGACTAAAGTCACATGAGAAATGCCCAATAGCTGTTTTCAACAGGATTTATTTCATAGAAAAGCTTTACATGTACATTGTAATACAGTTTCTGTAAATTTTAATTGAAAATCCACTGTATGAAAAGACAGAGAGTTCAGCAGTGGAAAAAAAAGAAAAGACAGAGAGGAGAACATAAAAAAGAAAGTACTGCAGATGTGAAGATTTACAGATAGAAAGGTCAGTTTGACAATCACGAGGATGAGACCTAAAGGTTCTCAGGTGCTCAATCCTAACACATTCCCCATAAGTTAAATAATAAGAATAAAGTTGTTAAATAGATCATCCATATCCTTTTATTATATAGTCTTGTTTTCCTCACTAACTCAAAGATGAAAGGTATTTTGTTCCAATCTCAAATACTTCAGTTGCAGTGGATTATTGATGATGCTTTAGGGTGGCTTAATAAATTAACTATCTTTTGTTACTTTTAGTACTTTGAATGATCATAACTTTTTAAAGACTTTTTTGTATCTTGTAGTTTGTTCACAATTTTCTGGCTGCCAGGATGTACTCTGATCTTAGGGAGGTCATTCAAGTTATCAATGTTTAAATTTCCTTTTTTTCTGAGATAGGGAACACTAGGCCTGCATCCTATTGACACTGCAACCATCAAATAAGACAATGTGTGAAAGAGGCAAACTGAAGGGAGTGGTGGGTTGATTCCTGTATAACTGAACACTGTTTTCAGAATTGTTAGAAATTTAATCATCTCTCATCTTGCAGTTCATATGACACAGTATTTAATAAAAACAAGGGAGATGCTGGACTCTAAGCATCCTAGGATACAGCTCTGTATTCTTCCCTATCAAAAAGTTCAATTCAGCTAAAGAAGAAACAGAGGATTGATATTATGTGACAATCAAGGAAATTGCTGGTGACAACGTAGTAATGTTTCCCCAGTAGGGTAGAATGTGAATACATAAAAGGAAATTTTGATAGAATATGCATCAAAGCAATATGATGGATAGATGTTAGACATATTATGTTAGGAAGGGTGACATTTCTCATAGATTTTTGTGGTGAGGAACATTCCTGAACATGACAACTGTGTTAAGCTGATGAATAGTGCTTCAGGTTTGAGATGACAACATGCGAGAAGGATTTTCGCAGCAGAACATACAACAAAAACAACAACAATCTAGACGAGGAAGGATGGTAAGGAGCGTCGTAGTTGTCAGCCTACGAGATCTGAAAAGTGAGACATACATTATTCTAATCTAAGTTTAAAAAGAAAGGTCATTTTCACTGTACCCTTTGTCCTCTGTGGAGCAATAACCATGTGCATTTTCAATATTGTGTTCTAGTTAGAATTGTAGTAAGATCCAATTTCTAGAAAGTCTCAAGTAACTAAAATAGATAAAGCTGTACATGAGAAAGTAAAGGCAGGTGGATCATGCTGAAATATGTGTTCCCCAAACTGAGCATCTCCATTTCAATCTTAATTCCAACATTTTCTAGCTTTTAAATATAAGTAATAATTTACTAAACCTATAAAAGAAGTAGATGGTTCATTATTTGAAACATCGATAAATTTGAAGTCCTATTTCAATTTGGGTTCCCAGGTAGAACAAATAAGACACACCATTGAAGCAATTGGTCCAAAGTTGGTACTTAAATATTCAGCAAGTGGAACTACTACTGACATTATCATTATAGGACATGCACTCAGATAAGAGGTGCACAGTTGTTTGATGAATATGAATATGCCCCAAAATAGTGAGGCCTGGGGAGAAATGGTGTAAGCAAGGATAAAAATGAATGTCACACCATGTCTGCCTCTAAGGAAGAGTGTAAAGGTTTACAGGTGCTTCAGTTGACATACATAAAAGTGACACTGGTCTATAAAACAATTAACAACATTATATGAGTGCATCCTTTCAACTAATCATAGTCCTATACTCATTCTGTAATGAGAGAGATTTTTTTTTCTGTTTTCCTATTCACTGGTTCTGCAACTATTTGAAAGAAGTGGGTATAGCACCAGGTTAAAAAAAAATAAATATAGAAAATAAAGGTCATAGGAAGATATTTGACATTTTTATCATGCATGTAAGATAGAATATACAATATAATAATATCTCTAGAGAAAAAGCTTACAGTTATTTGGAGAAAACCTGACTTTTCAGATCAGAGAGATAAAGTACATTTTAGTAGGAAGCTGCCATAGAAACTGCTTTTCACAGAAAGAGGAAGTTCCCCAAACATATCAGTGGGGGTTTCCCTCTAAATTTACTGCACTTTTACTGGTGTGGCAGAAAATTGCACCTTTTGAAGATAGATTTACTCAAATGATAACATGCAAAAAAGCCAACAGGTGTATGAAAAAATATTCACCCTGAATAACCATAAGGAAAATGCAAATGAAAGCCACAGTGAGATACCACTCATCCCAGAAGGACAAGGCAATCATCAAGAAGATCAAACACAGGAATATTGGAGGCGAATCTAGAAAATTGTGGGGTATGGTGAAAAGCCTTAGAAAAGATTTATCAAGTGTCTGAACTTACAGTTAGGGAAGAAGGAGAGGTACTGGTGTACTAGCTACAGTGTATAGTTACAGCAGGGCAACTATATGCTGGATATATAATACATTATATAATAGTTCATCGTGGATTTCAAAATGTTAAGGGAAGAGATTTTGATTGCTTTCACCTTGAAACTCCAATAATCTGAGATGACAGAGGGCTTAAACTGGATTCAAACATTGTACAATGTATAAATGCATGGACTCAACATGTAACAGTCCATAAATATGCATATTTTTATGTCTTATGTACCAGTTACAAATACAATTAATTTAAATAAAAACTACATTTTTGTGGGTAATTCTTGCCTTTTGGGAACTTTTTACTCTCACTTCAAATGAAATTTTGAGCACCCTAGATACTTTTTTTTTTTTCCACACACTGAAATGGTGTAACTTATTCAAAAAATATTATACTTGCTTGCTATTTTATATCAGTGGGGAGTGAAAATGCATCAGTTTTTGTTCTTCAGGTTCACTGGATAATTGGACCAAGACAGAACCTCTCACTGTAAACACAAAAATGGCAAAGTTACCCTAAAAACCACGGTTTTGGTCTCACTGTTAGATAAATACTGAATGTGCACATGACAAACAGTCCTTTATAAATTTATAGGTAAGCTGATGTCATAGATGGAGAGATACAGAAGGGAAAATGAAATATCAATGGGAAGGTTGTCGGACTCTGAAGAAGACATGCTATGTGAGCTGAGTTCTGCTTTATCACAGAAGGGAGTAGCTGGGGGCAATACCTAGCACAGCAGGATCCAGCTGAGATCTAACTTGGCATAATGCTCAAGAGATGGTAGCAAACAAGTAGATGAAAGACATGAAAGACAAATATGGCAAGAAAGAGGACAGATTATTCACTGTTTACACCTGGGCTTAAAAACCTTGTTTTTTTTTTTGTTTTTTTTTTTTTTGTTTTGTTTTTTTTGTTTTTCCTTCAGAGAGAATCTATACCTTACAGAGAAGTAGGATGGTATTTGGCCTGTGCTCTAAGACAACATTCCTCTCAAACCAATGTTTCCTTTTACACACACACAGACACAGACACACACACACACACACACACACACACACACACATACACATAAACATATGCAAAGAGAGAGACACAGAGAGAGACAGAGAGAGACAGAAACCAAGGCAGACAGAGAGAGAAAGTGAGAGAAATGGAGAGATTGACAGAGAGGGGGAAAAGGAGAAAGGGAGAGGGAGATAGAGAGGAGAGAAGATGGGAGGAGGGAGTAATGAAGCAGAGAGGGAGGGAGAGATGAGGGAAGGACTACAAGCAGAGATCTTGAGTAGGGAAGGGTAAAAGTGAGAGGAAGAGAGAGAGCAAGGCAGAGAACTTATACTGCTCAATAAAATAAGATTTTATGCAAATACTTTGACTGGAATAAAACAGAATGCATGGTTGAGGAAATCTGAGCCAATAATTGGTTAAATGATTTGATTTTCTGTATCATAAAGGAAGTTCTCAGTTCTCAAAGCATTTATTGTTACTATTTAATTGATTTCATGTAGTAAAATACTATAAATGGTATTAACCTAGGAAACACACCCACAGGTGGTCTAGGTATAGTTTACAATAATCTTATTGAAAAAGTGCATCCACTTCTGTGTTTGCCAGGCACAACCCAGCACAGGGGAAGGCCGGGGCCAAGAAGTGGGAGTGGGCTGGTAGGGGAGCAGGGGCAGGGGGAGGGTATGGGGAACTTTCTGGATAGCATTTGAAATGTAAATAAAGAAAATAATAAATAAAAAAATACTAAATCATAGACCATAAAAAAGAAAATATCTAATAAAAGATTAAAAAAAATAAAAAAATAAAAAATAAATTAAAAAAAAGAAAGAAAAAGTGCTGTGCTTTCTTTTTTTAATTTTTTTTTATTTTCTTTATTTACATTTCAAATGTTATCCCAAAAGTTCCCTATACCCTCCCCCTGCCCCTGCTCCCCTACCCACCCACTCCCACTTCTTGGCCCTGGCCTTCCCCTGTGCTGGGTCATATAAAGTTTGCAAGACCAAGGGGCCTCTCTCACAATGATGGCCGATTAGGCCATCTTCTACTACATATGCAGCTCAGGGGTTACGAATAAAGCCAACGTGGTGATGAACAGACAGAACTTTGTACTGTCTCCATTTTATGAGTTTTCAGTGTAAACTAGCATTGGCAAAATTATGAGAAGATAAGAGGAGCTATTTGTACTTCATAGCTATTTGTGAAAGTCCATCAGTTCTGAGAAGAGAAGAGAACTATGAAAATATTAAATTTAAAAGTATATATATATATATATATATATATATATATATATATATATATACTGACTCTTGGTTACTGGGGGAAAATGAAAACCAAACAAACAAAACAACAAAACAAAATAAAACAAAACAACATCTATTTCTCCACAGCATAGAGAACATTTTAAACAGAATTCTGCTGATCAAAATGGAGGTAGTATATCAGGTCCCAATAAAACCTGTTTTATGGTCATCATTTCTGTTTGTGAATTGAGTATATTCATTATGAATATGTCTTTCATCCAAATAGTTATTACTAAAATTGAAACATTTATAATAAGCATAATATTACAGGTAAATTCCTTTTTGTATTTTTTTTCTGGTTGTCTGAAAATAGAGTGAATTTCTTCCCTAGGTGGGGGTAAAGAAGACTAAAAGTGTGTATTGAAGCCAAAAGCCTTATTTGCTGTGAAAATTGCAAATGTTTGCCTCAAGCAAATATGTGAAAATTTGCAATTTGTTGTAGGTGTGGAATTTTGCTATTTTTCACAGTGGAAGAACTGTTCGGTGTAGTTTGCTTTTCTCCCCCTTAGATGTGTGAATTCTCAGAGAAATTCTGAGATCTACGCATCTTGATGCCAGCGATGGCAAGGTGAACAATGACTCTCAACAATAACTCTAAATTCAGCTATGCAGCTCAAATACTTCTGTTTTCACAAAGACTGTTTAGAATAAAGAACACGCAACTGCACATTAACCTTTTATCTAGCAGAAGGTTCTATTCAAGGTACTATAAGACATTTATTTACTTATGAAAAATTAAAGATGTCAAAGCAGGTAAATGAAACAAATCAACCAGTACTTTACAAACTGCAATGAGGAATATAAAGTCCTGGGACCAATGCCACACAGACAAAATTAAATGCAGATGTGGTAAAACGTGGATCAAAAAATGAACACAGCTATTTAGCATTATAATAACATATAAATCTTATAAGATTATAAGATAATAAAGATATATTCTAACTTAAATGTACCTTTCTCTTGGAATTGAACATTTATCAATTTTCCTTTAAATAATTAATTACCTACTCAGGAAAAGGGGAAGGAAACAATTATGTTGTTTTAACACACACACACACACACACACACATACACACACACACACACACACACACCTATTTAATTTGAAACTGGAGCTTTGTGTGTTCTAGACAGGCAGTCTACCATACTGTTCCATACTATTCTCAGTTCTGTTGGATCTTTATCTTCATTTGTCATAGTAAAGTAAAACTCCCAAGCCCGAGGAATGTCATTGGTAATACATTTACATGTTAAGATAAATGCCAACTAGCAGCTTCTGGGACGTTTCAGGATGGGAGTAGAACTCTGTAGTTACCAATGTGCCATTAGAAGGCAGACCACTCAGACCAACTCTTCCCATGCTTTTCCTGTGGAGCAAAGTAATACTTGCTATAGTGACAAGAGTCTTGCTGAGTTCTTTGAGATGTCATAGTAAGTTGGCTAAACGCACATAGGAAACTTTAATTTTTAATGAGTTTAACTCATACCCAGGAGGCTCAGGAGCTCTGTTGCCGTCTGCAAGTAGATGAAGTAAGAGTAACCAGAAACACTTTGGAACAGCCACGTCCATCAGCTATCTGCTGGAGTATCAACTACAGTATTGCTTTCTGGGACAGTATTTTCACATACTTCCTGCTAACCAGAAGTTTCAGAAAGAGTTACAAGTCTATAAATTAAACAGTAAGTTGAATTACAACTTAAATACACAAGTCTATATGTAAATGCCAAGAAAACGTGTTTTCAATGTCCTTAGAGTAATACTGCAAGTTCTTCTCATACATGTGATAGACTGACATCTGTATTCCTTCTAACTGTGGACTATTATAAGGACATAAAGCATTGGTGTTATCTGTGTAGCCCCTCCCACATGGAGTCTACTTTATGAACAGGAAGGTGGAGTTCTGTGCCTGCTATTTCATCCTCTTCTGCACATGATGCTTTGTCCTAATTCTCATCCTGCTAGGGATTTCTACCTCTGACCTGTGTCACCTGTCTGTATAACAGAGACTAGCAGGCATCTGCACTTTCCAGGCTTACAATTCTTCCACTGATTTAGGGAAATATAGTCTTTCCAATTAGTGATATTCTCTGCAGTGGAGAGAGCAAGCTTCGATGTTTTTTGTTTGTTTGTTTGTTTGTTTTGTTTTGTTTTCTAAAATATCTAGTTATTCTACCCAAACTTCAATTAATAATTTAGCATGTGAAGACACATTCAAAATGATAGCTTATCATTTGTATTCATCATTGAGAGTGCCTTTTAACTTATTGAGAATCAAAATCTCTGGGAATTGTGAAACTTTACAGACCATTTTTTGTATCTTGCCAATCTTAATTGGAAAGCTACATGAAATTATATTTTGGTATGCTTGGATTTTCTAAGATTCATTTCCTTCAAAGCTCTTGTTAAAGTTTTGTGACTGTAACATGGATACATACCTGAATTTTGTCAATATATTTGTCTCACGTGACTTATCAATCTACAGAACTAACTGTAGAGAAATTCCAGTGAGAAGAGTTTCAGCATGCATGTGGTGTGTCTGGTATGAAAAATGACAAAGGAGACAAACAGTTATCTGTTTATAAATTTGCAGCAGTTTAATTCCTATTAAAATTGTTTTATTTAAAAATTGTTGATAACCTAAAGGCAATTTTAAGAGTATTTATAATGTTAAATATACTGTAGTATAAGCTAATACTAAAAATACTGGAGGAATATACTTGTTTTATACAAAAATAGCTTCATTTTAACAAGAAGCAAATATTATACTTACACACTTTATTATATGTTTTTTTCCATTGTGGAAGATGCTCCTAAAGTGTGTTTTTAAGTAAATTTCACTTATAGATCACTCTTCTTCATTTTCCACATGTCTATAACCTCAAGGCATGTCTCCTTTCTGTGTCCAGACCATAGAGCTGCCCTTCTTCTTGTCTGCCCAATTAGCTTTATAGGCCTTCGCTATCACCAGCCTAACTGCCTCGGAGCCTTAGATGAAAGTTCCTTTTCCTAGGCTGTTCTATTCATCCGGATGCTAGCAAAACTTAGGTTTGAATAGTTTCCTGCAAAACACCTCCCATTCGACTGATTTAAGGTCTCTAATGAACCATAGCCTGATGGACAAATTTCACTTGGCAGAGCCCCATGGAACTTTGAAAGGGTACTCAGGATCACACAGGCTGCACATGTGACTTCCATTTAACTTCAGATACAAGCTGTTTGACAGGAGCAAAATACATAACAGGATTCTAAATGGAATACCCTAAAAGAATAGCATTAACTTGAAATTTCACATGCCCTATGTCTGGCGTTCAGAAAACCAATAAGATAATTTCTCATTTTAAAATATCACAGTGGTGTATTAAACCTACAGATAGACTGAAAATTTTAAGATCTTAAATATTTTTGAAATAAAGAAACAAATATAAACCAAAAGTAACTCATATTGTGCCTTATATGAAATTCGAGTATGATAAACAAAGAACAAGCAAATATTTTTTTCTGTAAAACAAAAGACTTATTGCAGCTCACTAAATTGGAAGTTTAAAATGTCATTTAGGCGTGAAGCCATATCTTGGCACACTTTCTGGAAAGGATCTCTAAAATAATCTGAGAGTTTATTTATTTCAAGACAACTACATGATCAAACTCTTTCTGAGACAAGAATATGTTTTATTTAAGTAATTGTTGACATTACTTAAAAACATCACTAGCTAGGCTTAATTTATTATCTTCTCCACTATTATGTGTGGAGGTGGCACTTTATAAGTAGGCCAGAGCTCAACAATTCTCATCCAAGTATCAGGTGGGCTGTGAATAAACCTGTGTTCATTACAGGAGCATGATCCAGTATGCAAATGGATATTTAGATTTATTTAGTGGGAATTAAGCTAGTTTTCTTATTGTTACTTTGATTTCCTTTGGTTCAGTTTTAGAATATGACAACACTATTTTCTAAAGCTATAAATAATCAGGCTACTGTTGCAAATCTAGACTTGCTGCCAGTATAACTTAGTTATGAAAACAATGTATTAATTTATCTAAGAGGCCAGACAGTGGTGGTAGACTCCTTTAATCCCAGCACTTGGGAGGCAGAGGCAGGAAGATTTCTGAGTTCAAGGCCAGCCTGGTCTACAGAGTGAGTTCCAGGCCAGCCAGAGCTACATAGAGAAACCCTGTTGAAAAAAAAACAAACAAAACAGAAAAACAAAACAAAAAAAACAATAAAAATCAAAAAACAAAAAACCAAAATAACAACTTATCTAAGACATGAATACCAAAACTCAAAACTTATCACACTGAGGTTGCTAGCCTCTACTCTCCACCATAGTAAATGTCAACAGAAGCAGCATGTATCAGAGTGGGTATCCATCAACTTTCCACCTCTACTGAACTAGATACCATTTTTATGTAATTCCACACCATGGAACAGTGTAAGAAAGGATCTTTAAATGGATGGAGGGATTAAGAGGCATAGGCCCAGCTGCTCAGCTTCAAAATGCTTCTGACTACCCCTTCCTTCCAACCTACTTTTACATTATTGACAAGTAATACGTTGTCCAATATAAGTTGTCCTAACAATTACTCTATGTACAATTACAAGCACTTGTATCTGCATCTTGATAACATATCATATGTGTGAGGGTCTGGGTTAGGAACAAAAAGAAAAAAGAAAGAAAGAAGGAAGAAAGGAAGGAAGGAAGGAAGGAAGGAAGGAAGGAAGGAAGGAAAGAAGGAAGGAGGAAATAAAGAAAGGAAGAAGAAAAAGAAAAAATACATGACAAGAAAGGAAGAAAAATTAAAAGAATAAAAGGAAAGGAAGGAAAGG
>NC_034592.1:33256683-33284419 GCF_900095145.1 Mus pahari | reverse complement strand
GGAAAGGAAAGGAAAGGAAAGGAAAGGAAAGGAAAGGAAAGGAAAGGAAAGGAAAGGAAAGGAAAGGAAAGGAAAGGAAAGGAAAGGAAAGGAAAGGTCTACTTCTGGACTGGTATGTGTAAAATGGATTCACATCCTATTGTATGCCTCAACACTCTCATTTCTGGAAGACCTACCTTCATATATGCCATAGCACCTCATAGCTGGCATTCAGAAGACTTCCTTAAGGCACCAAAGATGGAGCCCACAGTACTTTAGTGAGCAGCAAGAAACTGTTATTGTATCTGAAATTGTGAGAATATTGTCATAGTGCAGGTCATTCCTAATAGCACTATACAAAACAAAACAAAGAAAAATCTTTAGTTAATTGAAAGCTTATTTGAAATATAGTTTACTTGCTTATGCATTTCAATAGAAGTCCTGAGTTTTTCTTTACATTTTTTTGTGAGAAAATTTAGTACTTTCTGATAGTCTTATTGGTTTTAAATTGATTGTCTTCTGTCACAAAATAAGATTTGCATATCATAGGAATTTGCTACTATTTGTTAATTAAAAAGTCAAATATTGGAAATTGTATATAATGCAGCTTATACCTAGGTGATATCATTCTATATGTTCTAATAATACACTTAATACCTATTCCTAAAGGTAATTTATCAACATTACCCAATTGATAAAAGTACATTTTCATAATTCAGGTATAATAAACATAGCAGAAAACACACAAGAAAAATGAAAAATCTCATAAAATACCATTCAGTCTTCTTATTAGTACATTGAGCAAAGTGATGATGTTCTTGTGAATGCTTACTATCCATCCAAGAAGCCAACATTTTTTAAAATTTGTGTATATGTGTTTTAGCACATGTGTGTTCATGTGTGCCTATGTGTGTGTAAAGAATATTCTTGGCTATCATTTCTCTGGAATGCTATCTAATATATATATATATATATATATATATATATATATATATATATATATAGATATGGATATCCATATCTATATATGAATATATATATATATATATTTTCACTGAGAATTTTGCCAATTTATATATAACCCAGATCAATAAATTATTTTAAATTAATATTTTACAAAATACATAATTTTCGTTTAACGTTTTAGAGAAGCCTAGAATGCCAGCATGAAATTGAAATTTTGAAATTAGAAACTGGTCAATATTTAATATTCAATAGGAAAATGTCCTTAAAAATTGGTCTGTTATGTAAATGTTCATAAGATGACCAATTAGTGTGGTATAAATATTGATTTCTAGGTTGAAATAGGTCAAAAGTCTCAGAAAAATCAAACAATTACAACAAAAATAAATCATTGTTTTATCAGTTTATACTACATTATGTTCGTACAATAGAAAAATGATTTGGTCACTTACATAAAAATATATGGACTTTTGAAGAAATGCAATGAAAGAGAAGAGAAAATGTAATTAAATTACAATCTTGAAAATTGAAAACTTGGAAAACATAAATTAATTATTTATAGTACATTAACAGTAGAAAAAGGCTGCCGGGATATTCAAGTATTACTTTTGAAAGCATTTCACTTTTGAAATAATCTCAGTATTATATTCCTTTGAGATAGTCTCAGTATTATATTTTGCTTTATAACTACTTTGGTTATTGAATGTTGTATTTCTTTTATGATGCAAAATCTTACTGTGTTGCCCAGACTAACCTTTAATAAATACAGTCTCCTGCCTGAGCCTCTCAAGTGCTGGGATTATAAACATGTGCAGCCATGTCCTCCTCAAACTATTATTTTTTTAACCACATTCTAAGCTCTTGAAGTTGTATCTATGAGTTGAGTTTTTGATTTTTGTTTATTTGTTTGTTTATTTGTTTGTTTTCCCTTTCTGGTCAAACTCTGTTTCTCAAAGCAGTGTGCACCAATAGTTGGTGTGTACAAGAATACCCTGTTCTGCATGACTGATGTGATCTTTTCTTAGGGTATTAGCTGGTAGCCCACAAATACCATGAATATGATGTAGACTTCGTTATTACGATGATGCAAGAAGTAACTTCTGGATGAAAATGTCTCCAGTTTTCTGAGGAAAAAGAATCAGGAGACAATTTTAAATATCAAAAGAGCCCGAGACCACGGAGGAGTCTATCTTCTTTGCTTTGTCACTTTTGAGTCAACCCATGTTCCTTAATAGTGAAGAATTGTGGCAGCCATGCTTGAAGCTGTACTTCTAAGAAGGAAGATTAAACAAATACACAGTATGCAGTCTATCAATACATCCATTTGATCTTCTAACAAAAGAAATAATATTTTGAATAATGTAAGAGCCTGTATTATAAAATGAGAATATTGTAGCCAAAGGCACTAGTACACTTTATCCAGGGCCTTAACAGAGATTAAGCAATGAAGCCGAGATTTCAGCTCAAATCCTCAGATTCCAAATGTACACTGCTTTCTATGCTAGGATAATGTCTCTCTAATTAATCCATTTACAGTGAGAATGGAAAAGGCCGATAAAGATTTAAGTAGTGATTACTGAGATTGCCTTGGGAATGTCAAAAAAATTAATAATGATCCCTTAGCTTGAGCTTCAACTACTTCATTTTAAAGGTCTAGGGTTTTGTAAGGTGTCTGTCTGTATCACCACCAACTTTTTTCTAAGTTATCTCTAAGCAGTCCTGCTGCTCAGCCAGAATTGTGGGCTTTTCAGAGTATTGACACAGTGTTAAAGAAATTGCAAGACTATTTGCATTTTTAAAGAGTAAAATACATCTGTAAAATGATGTGCTTCTGCTTAAAAGCAGAGAGGCATTATGAGACACGGAAACGTTTTGGCATCTCTGAAACAACGACATTAAGGCAGTTTACTTGGTTCTCTACCAACGCTGTACCCATGTTTATTTCATTCATTCATTCATTCATTCACTCAGTCATTCCTTCATTCAGTATATTTCATGGTGTGGTATCAAGGGTAAAATATGCCACTGTGGCATGTTTGACCTATTAGATGTGCCACAAAAAAAAAGGTGCGTTCCTTTTCAAAGAGTTTAGTCTTTGTTTTGATTGTCCCAAAACTACCATTGCAGACTAGGTTGGCTGTGAAATCACAGAGTTCTTTCCTCCTCTGTTTTCCAGGTACTAGAATTAAAAGGCATGTACCACCAAGCCCAGCTGGACTAGTGTGATGGTTTGTATATATTGTTGGACCAAGGAGTAGCACCATCTGGAGGTGTGGCCTTGTTGAAATAGGTGTGACCTGGTTGAAATAGGTGTGTCACTGTGGGTGTGGGCTTAAGACCTTCACCCTAGTTGCCTGGAAGTCAGTCTTCCACTAGCAACCTTTGGATGAAGATGTAGAACTCTCAGCTCCTCCTGGGCCACGCCTTCCTGGATGCTGCCATGCTCCCACCTTGATGATAATGGACTGAATCTCTGAACCTGTAAGCTAGCCCCAATTAAATGTTGTTTTTTTATAAGACTTGCCTTGGTCATGGTGTCTATTCACAGCAGTAAAACCCTAAAACAACTAGCAAACTTCTGAACAAAATCAACATATTGTTTGATAGTATAATGCTGCATCCTACTATTCTTACACTTTGAGAGTATCCCTTTTTCCATAAAGCAATACATATATATATATATATATATATATATATATATATATATATGATTTTGATTTTGTTTCTAAGCCAATAGAGGTAGTGCAAAATGAAGACTTGGATATATGTAAAACCTCAATTCTTACACTGTATGGAGTAGCAGAAATAAACCTGATACAAGGCAAAGCTCATGCAAGCTATTGAAAAGTCACTTATTCCTGCTTCTGTATAATGATATGTGTAGGAATTTATTTGAATGTGTCTTTAAATGTGTGTAAGTATGTGTGTGTGTGTGTGTGTGTGTGTGTGTGTGTGTGTGTGTGTGTGTGTAGAATTAGAAATGACTGTAATTGCTACATTCTTTTATGTGATATATGAATTTTCTGTCTAAGGGACATAGATTAATAATCACTTTATTGTGTTTAACTTCTTATCTATAATAAATAGAAACTTACTTAGACTCCTATGAATTTAAATTTTAGTTGTAAGTACAAATTTTAACAGTCACTGAATTTCTCTTACTATGTTTTTCTTTTTTTTTTTTCTCTAGTTTCTCAGAGTTCTCTCTTCTACCTTGGCTAGAATTCTTTCTTCCCCCCTTGGCTAGAATTTCCTAAAATAACCAATTTATTTGCCAAAAATCAAAGAACTGAAGATAACTTTGTACAGTGATGTTAGGGTACTTCAATATTGAGGAAAAGCCAGACGAGGATTGACTTCCTCACCTCTATCTTCAGGTCGCTATTAATTTGTTTTCTTTATGTTGGCACTCCAGTTTCTTCACTGTCCATTTTCTTTTCAATCAGTAAGTATTTATACTTTAGGGAAAATCCAGTCCAAACAAGTTTTCCTTCTGCAAAGTCTTCCTCGCTCCTCTCTGGATTTCCTGTTAGCTTTATTTATCCTCTACTCAGTTCAGTGGAACATGCCTGTTGCTCTGAGGGATAGCTAACTTTAGAGAGCGGCTGCCTGTTTCAATGTGGCAGACTCAGTGTTCCTGGAGAAGGTAATTATTGGCAGAAAACCAACAACAGAGCATAAAGGAGTGTTCCCTCCTCACTTTGGGCTTTATTTCTGGAGAGTTAATTTTGAGAATCTGAATTTCAGAACAACCTCTTCTTCATCTTATATATGTAAGTGCGTAATGTTATATACAATTATAAAGTAATAAACAATTATACTATTTCCACTATCATTCTCTGGTTAATAGTGGATACATACTTTGGTACCTAAAGCTATGGAAAGGACATACGCTAATCAGTGAAGACCAGGCAGCTTCATGCCTCTTTCTTTATCTTGTTCCTCACAAGAAGTAAGTATGTACAGGGATCTTCACTAACTCAGTGGCTAAATTCCAAGAATGTAATTTTTATTTCCAGAATACAGTCTTTTTAATGAAAATGGTCATGCAATATATTTAAGTGGTCCCGGAAACATCTTACATCATTATCACTTACGCATTTACCTCAGGTGCACTAGCCTCCCTTTCTCTCATGGGTCTGCACACTAGTACCCATTTCATTCAGCAGGCAACAAAATCACCCATGGCAATCCAGAGCTACAGAATTTAGGAGTGAGAAATCTTCCATAAAGACACATCCAAAAATGATTTTTTTTCTCATATCAAGAGCCCTTTAAAATTCTTTTTTAAAATAACACTTTGAAAAAAATAACATCTGCTTAAATCCTTTTATCATGATTTAAACACATTTTCAGTTATCACATTTTTTTCTCCTCTTTTTTTTCCCCTTTTTTTTCAAAGTTCTTTTTATACTTGTTACCATGGACACAATGTTGCTTGCCTCAGAGTCTAATTAAAATGGTTACTTGTTCAGCCATAGAATTAGAGAATTATCATGTGTTCAGGGAGTGGCTTCAGAGTCTAATCAAACTACTGTTTAGGTCTCTTGGTAGCAATGTCTGTGCTCTCTCCCAGTCTTCACATTTTTCAGAATTGTTTAATCAATAACCTAGTAAAACAAAGACCCAACAAATACTGTTTAGAAGCTATGCACCAGAACTAAATCTTGTGTTTTTTGTTTTCTGGGTAGATTTCTAAGAGTATATAGCACATGAACAATGCCTATATGTATACTGGAAGAAGAGATTATCACCTCTTATGACTAATGATTAAATATATACATTTCTTTAAATACATAGTTTCATTGTAAAATTTAAAAAGAAATTACTTCAAAAATAAATTTCTTAGCTTTGAGGTTATTACTCCCCTACCAAATGATAGCTCACCTCTCATTTTATTTTTTGCATAACTGATTCATTTAGTCTGAATATTTTGGCTGTTTGTGTTTAAGAAAAAAATCGATATTCCTTACGTATTCAAAACCTTTATAATTAGTTGTGATGATATTTCAAACTAATATACCTCACACAAGCATTTATATAGAACTGAAGGAGTCAGAAAGAGACTCTATATTTCTGTAATGTAAAAAGTACTCCATTGAAAATGTTCACTACCACATGGCTTGGAATAGATGATGCTAATGCACAAAAGTTTCCATGGTTTTCTAGCACGTGTCATACAATACATAAAATGTTCAGAAATGGAGAGATTTTCTATTTTATTCAATTTCCATGGCCCACTTACTTTTGCAACTTTATTTTTACCACACCCCAACACTGGGAAGCCCTTTGATTGCCCAGCATCTTGTTAGAAGTGCATGAAAACTGTGCAGAGGATTTGACACGGGTTATCCACACTCAAGACTCCACTATACATTTAGCAAGTGGCTTTGCTGGTATGGTTCTTGCGTATTCTATGTTCTGTTGTGATTAAATAAACTGCATAGAAACATGAAACTCTCTGGCAGTATCAAGTAGAAGGAGTGCCACAGTGAGCAAGTGGGAAATTACCCAGATGTCAAGGCAAGGGTCCTGTCAGGCACTGATAAATTACAAGGTGCTTGTTACATCTCTAACTACAACAACAACAACAACAAAAAGAATGTGGATTTGTGCCCTCAAATTTTCTTGCAACGCTACATGATATCTTCTAACATTTCATGAGGCATTAGTTTTCTTGTAACACCTAACTTTGTAGTGCTGAAATTGTCAGCTTTTCAGCCTGGCAATTAGGCATTGCACTTCCAGGCAGCACAACGCTCCTACGGTTGAAACGACTAGTTACGTGCAATACGATTCAAAAGTTCAAAAGAAAGTCTTCTCTTTTCTTGAAGAGGAAGCAAATGACTGTTCATTAGTTGTTGTTCTTGTTGTTGTTCTTGTTGTTCTTGTTGTTCTTGTTTTTGAAGAATCCTTGGTCTATCGTTACCATGTATTTTCTGTACATCTTTAGTTGGTTAATGTAATATTTTTCAGTATTGAGTTTTATGATTCAAAATCGCTGGCTTCCTATTAAAATACATATAGCCTATGATTTTTGTGGGATTTGTAGTACCTAGTGTCTAAGATTTTATGTTTTGTCCTAAAGAATGCAAAGCCACAGGTTTTCACTGGGATTATATTATGAGAGGAGAGAGCGAGCGAGCGAGTGAGAGAGAGAGAGAGAGAGAGAGAGAGAGAGAGAGAGAGAGAGAGAGANTTCCTGAGCCTACCTGAACAATTTTAGTTGGTCCTAAGATGAACTTTGGAAAATATCTCACTCATCAAGGAAAACAAGGGCGGTGGTTCTTTCTTAAATAGAGAGAGAAAGAGAGAGAGAGAGAGAGAGAGAGAGAGAGAGAGAGAGAGAGAGAGAGAGAGAGAAGAGAGAAGAGAGAAGAGAGAAGAGAGAAGAGAGAAGAAAGAGGAAAGAAAGATGAAGAATGCCCAGTCTTTCTTACCAATAAAACCCACAGAGGCCAGAAAGGCCATTCTGTGTAAGATGCCTCTGACTCAGTTTTACTAAAGGATAGAACAGCAAATACTTTCACAAAAGAAGTTGGACCCTAAGAGTCATACCTGAAACAAAAACATTAAAATTTGAATAGAGTTTAATGTACTCACATCTAAATCTACTTATCTATGGTTATGGTAGACTCAGTAAAAAGAGATAAACTTTAAAATTATACAGTGCATTCTTATTGTAATGTGTTTAAGTTCATCTTGAAGATAATAGTTATAAAACTTAAAGTCATTTTAATATATTTCTAATATAAGGGGTCATGCAAAATATAATGTATGCTATTAGTTACCTATTGATAATTTGTATTCATTGATAATTAATAAATCTTTCTGTATACCAGACTCTGCTCAGAGGCAGTAATAAAAAAGAGAGAAGAATAATTCCCTCTGTCAATTTGTGTTTTCCTGAGACAAACACAATATATTTGAAAAAAGAAAAGACATTTCAGAAAACATGAAAGTTTTAGAAAAGCTAAAAGTGTGGTAGTCAGAACTTTTTTACTAAATTATTTGGAGAGAGTATGCTTTTCAAGTTATATAATATTTTCAGTGATTATTTGTGTATTTCAATCATAGACCCCGATCACATTCACTTCCCTGTCCTCCCAGATCTACCATTCACCCTTGTGACCACCCATCCCCCACCCCAAAACACATAAGAAAAAAAAAGGCCAGTTTGTGTTTCCTATATTTCCCCTGGAGCATGACCAAAACAAAACAAACAAACAAACAAAAATACTGAGTTCTACTCCATGTGTGCCCCAGCAAGAATCCATTAATGGTGGAGAGCTACACTTCAGTATGGCTTTCTGTCTAGGGTATGCCTTTGAGGGTAAGGGGCTGTGCTTTAGCTGATGGCTGAACAACAAGGAAAGCTCAACACATAGAAGTATAAGGAGCAGAGTTCTCCCAAGACTTTCAAAACCATCACCAGGAGTTGTTTTTCTGTATGAAATTGGAAGCAGCTGCCACACATGATAGATTGATCCCGGCTGACTCAGATTTCACCCTCAAATAGCAGCTCTCCTAAGATGCCTCTCTTGATCAAGATTATTCAGTTTGTCCATAGCACAATCATAACTTCCTTGATTATATTTGGCATTCATAATATTTGCTTATAGTTGTGCATTTGCTGACTCGTGAGTGTCATGCAGCTAGAAATTGTATTTCTGTTTGAACATATATGTTCCTGCATGTAGCACAGTATTTCAGTGAGACTCTGGCGTGCACATGTGTAAAGGTATATTCTATATTAATCAGCAATGAAATACTTAAATGAAAAGGTAGAATAAATTATTTACTGTGGAAATTAAAATTATTCAGTACTTCATAAAGCCTGGAGAAGACAAAGAGATTTAGGTTCATTTATTTCCTCTGAAATCTGCCTGTGTGAGCTGAAGAGGTAGCTCAACATACAGGAGTACTTCCTTTTCTTCCAGAGAGCCAAAGTTCAGTTTCCAGCACCAAAGTCAGGAGTCCAAATCACTGCTAGTCACTATAACTATGGGAGATCTGACACCTTCTAAGGGCTTCTAAGAGTACCTTATCTAGGTATGCATATACCCACGGAAGATACATATGTATCTAATTTAAAATGTAAAAATTAAATGAAGAGATCATCACTTGTATTTTAAGGACAGATAGTCCTAAGAAGGAAAAAACAAAACACAATGAACAACACACACACAGAACAACAACAACAAAAACATCAACAACAAAACCAACTCATAGTCTGGAAACAAAAACAGTCTTCTATAGGCACTGGTAATATGCTTTCTTCTGCTCTTTGCTTGGTAAGCAAACTTATTGGATAATAATTTTCAGAAAGCATGGATATAGCTGTAATTACAGTATTTCTCATATCTGCCTTTGCTTAGATTACTGATATTTCTCTGACATTTCCAAAATAGATCTGTAGACAATTGGATATATGCATAGTTTCCTCATATTTGGTCACTGTTTTTTGTGACTGTATCCAAAAACGCTTCCTTGTTCTAGCACTAAAACTGTAGCCGGAATACGACCCATGGTCAGCTAGCACTGCCATCGCAGAGGGGAGTAGAAAGTGGAGTTGAAACATGAAATGGGTACGGAAGGGTAGTTTATGCTGAACCACCTGTTCAAAATTAAGCTAAGAATTAAATACATGATATTTTGGATTATATTATAAAAGCTATGGAGACTCACAAAGAAGATAATGAAAAATCTAATAATATTGTTGATTTTTAATTTTCAAAATACAACTTTAAATGTCTGACAGAAAGTAAAAGTAAAGTACCAGATGTTTCCAGAGACAAAAATAAAATATTGATCGTATTTTGTGGTAATCAGTCACAGTGATAAAATACATGTCTAAAATATTTAAATGGTAAGAAATGCTAGTAATCAATATATTGAGAATAACTTTTGAATTGAATTGTATGATGGAAACATTCATTGAGCACAGCATTGGGAAAAGTGCAAATGATTAAGGATTGCCTTGGCTTGTTCTTCGAAACAATGAAGTGTACTTGCTTCTGGAACACAACCCCAAATTCAAAAGTGGTTTATGGAACTTAGAATAGAGTGATATGCACATTTGAAAGACATTGTGCATGGATAATAATGGGAAAATATATGCTCCATACAAATCCCCAGGTAGAAAGAATTGAGTATTAAGAGAATTTAAAGTATCAGATAAATATGAAAAAAAAAAAACAGAAAGAAGGAATGAAGAATGGGTATCATGCAGTAAAGCAAAGAAAAGAAGCTAATTCCATAATAGTTTGGAAGTAATGTCCATACGTTTAAAAACATACAGTAATAGAGATCAGCCTTGAGTGCTAAAGAATAAAAGGAATGTAAATCACAGCCTGTGCTGATGTAATTTTTAGTAACAATCTAAGCATTTTATCTAAAATAATCGGGTTTGAACACAGAAAAGTTGATGTGAACCTAATCAAATCAAATGATTCATTATGTTTGGTCAGTATAGGCAGATATATGTTATTTGAAATGACTTCTTAGAGTTTGTGAGAATGCATTGTTTAGTTAGTAGAAAGAAGACTGTAGTTTAAGAAAACATTACTATGTTGACCTTTTTGATATTCTATTTTTGATTGGTTGAATTGAAATATCTTATCATGTCCATCCAAGTAAGGGCAAGACTGTAAACACTGTGAAGTTGACTAGCCAGCCAATCAAATTATAGAGTGCTGTAAAGGTCAAAGCAATACAAAATGCTACTATAATTTACATAACATATGTGCAGCATTACAAGTTCGATATTTTATCCCTCAGACAAGGATTGAACACGATCATAAAAAGTCAAAACGTGATTGCATTCTCCTGACAGTAATACCACATGTGAAAAAAAAACTCTTTGAAGAAAATGTTATTGAGTTATCTGCATATCAAATGGTTTTTTTTTTAAAAAGCATGTTAATGTCTTGTTAATTATTAGTTGATAGACTAAACAAAAGGTGGGATGTAAAGAGATGGCAAAGAATTTTCAAGAAAGTAGAGTCACAAATATAAATTGGTTTATAAATTAGGGCACATCAAGTCTGGTTGCTGCTTTTATACTCATTTTAAGATAGGAAAAGGCATTTTAGATAGTCATCTTTCTATTTGTTTAATGAAAATATATTCTCAATATTGAATATTATTAGCAATAATAGGTGAAAATTAAAATAATAGGCAACTACTAAGGATATGGTAGTGAATATGATATCATTCACCGTTTAAAATACTGATGATACTGTGAAGATAAATGGTAAAACACAATTGCTTTAATTAGTTTATATAATGATGTAGTCACACAGCACAGAGCTGTCCTAATTACAAAAGATTGTCCTCTCTATGTGAATGATATATAGTTATGAAGAGACAGGGGTTCTCTTCAATTTCTATAACTAATTATGAAGCTTTACACATGTAGATGGTTTATATTTGTTAGTAATCTTTTGAAATTAACATTAATATTTACTCTGATGAGCTCCTAATACTTACCTAATGTGATAGAGAAAAATCACTGCTGATTTGTAATTCCTTACCATTAATATTTTTGAAGTTACATATGCGTTGTGACTTCTACTTTTCATGCTGGCAACGATGTAGAGGTAAATACTTTTTGTGAAAACTAAAAAGGCTAAAACTTAAAGAACACAGAGTTATTTTTAAAAAAAATTTAGAGGGTACCCAGGAAAACATCTGAGTTGAAAATATGAAAAGGATGAATTTCAATATAGTAAGTCTTATCATTGATAAATTAATGTTGAGGAAAATACAACATTTTGGAACAGTTTCTTTGAACACTCATAGTTTCTCAGGCAAAGAGGAAGGTATCAAAAAAATCAAAGTACAAATGCTAGCATTAAAATATATAAAATGAACAGATATACATCAAAAGAAAAAATTCCCAATCAATGGAAAATGAGATAGCCAATAGCTCAATAGTCAGGTCTAAAAGAAACATATGCAGTCACCAAACACAGACACTGTTGTGGATGCCAACAAGTGCTTGCTGGCAGAAGCGTGTTCTAGCTATCTCCTGAGAAGCTCTACCAGTGCGTGACACATACAGAGGTGGATGCTCACAGCTAACCATTGCACTGACTACAGAGTTCCCAATGGAGGAGTTAGAGAAAGGACCCAATGAGCTGAAGGGGTTTGTAGCTCCATAGGAGGAAAAACAATATGAACTAACTGTACCCCTAAAGCTCCCAGGGACTAAACCACCAACCAAAGATTATACATGGTGGATCTTATGGCTTCAGCTGCATATGTAGCAGAGGATGGCCTCGTTGGTCATCAATAGAAGGAAAGGCCCTTGGTCCTGTGAAGGCTCTATGCCCTAGTAAGGGGAATACCCGGGCCAAGAAGCTGGAGTGGGTGGGTTAGTGAGCAGGGGAGGGTTAGGGGGTTTTTGGAGGGGAAACCAGGAAATGGGAAAACATTTGAAATGTAAATAAAGAAAATATCTAATATATATATATATATATATATATATATATATATATATATATATATATATATATATATATATATATATATATATGTGTGTGTGTGTGTGTGTGTGTGTGTGTGTGTGTGTGTATGAAGAAAGATACTCAAATGACCAATAACAACCTTTTTGAAGTGTGCAACAAGCTTATGGAGATATAAATGAAAACTAATTTGAGATTCCATCTTATTCAAGTCAGAATGGCTATCATGAAGAAAACAAACAACAACAAATGTTAAGAAATATCTGGGGAACCATTTGTCAGAGGGCAGTGCTGCAGCCATTGTGCAGAACATCACATTGTTTTGTCAGAAAACTAAGAGTAAAACTACAATGTGATCTAGCACTGCCACTTGAGAGTATATGGTTAAAGGGCATTAACGTCTACCCCAGAGACACTTATACACTCATGTTTATTGCTGTGAGGTTCAGGATAAATAAGAAACGGAAACATTATGGATGTCCATTAACTGATGAATGGATAAAAAATTGTGATACATATACAGAATAATATTTTATGTAGCTGGAATAACTAAATCATGATATTTTCAGAAAAAGTGCCTGGAAATGTAAGTCATTATTACATTACATGAAATAAGTCAGAGTCAGAAAGACAAATACTACATTACTTTCTTTCACTTGAATCTACATTTAAGGAGATATGGGACAGAGGGGGAAAGGGGGAGAGAGGAGGGAGGGAGGAGGAGGTAGAGGGACAGGGAGAAAGAGGGCAGAGGGGGGAAAGGGAGGGACAGAGATGGGGAGGAAGGGGAAGGAAAATGAGGAGGAAGGGGAGAGGTGGGAGTGGGGAGAGTGAGAGATCATGACCAGGGCAAAAAGAAAATGTAGTGGAAACAGGAACTGAAAGCAGAAGTGAGGAATACTAGAAGAGGGGAATGGGGCAGGCAAGGAGGGCAGTGGATGATGGATAATGGCAGCAGGCAGGGTATGAATTAAAGCAAAGTATGTTCAGCATACCACAAAGAAATAGATGACTATATTGCAAAAATAATTAATAAATAACTGTCATAATACAGTTGTCTACATCCCCAATTAAAATGGTGAAAAGGAAGCATTTAAAACAGAACTATTTCCAGTTCTACAAGATCACAAGTGGTCCACAATGGACACACATGAAACAACCAGTTTGCCATAGGACACACAGGAAACAACCAGTTTGCAATAGAATATTTAGAACCTTCCTTTGACATTTTAATCCTATTTTGGATTTATTTATTTTATATTATGTATGCTTTGCTTGCATGTGTGTAGGTATATTTTGTATATGCATAACACACATGGTAGTCAAAGAGGTCATTGGTTTTTCTGGAATTGGCATAACAGATGAGACTCCATGTGGATATTAGGAATTATATTTGGGTCCTATGCAAAATCAATAAGTCAATAAGTGCTCCCAGTCACTGAACTATCTGTCCAGTTCTCCAGAATACAGATTTTCCATGAAGTTCCAAATATACTTCCCTAGAGATTATTCTTGGCAACTCTGCTTTGAATAATGTTTTCAGAGTTGACAAACATTTGAAAATATAAAATTCAACAATAAAAATATTCAAAACATATGAAGTTTGCTTGTGCTGGGATGTGTAGTCGAAGTGTACTAAAAACAACAAGAAACATTTTCTGAGAAAAGGTTTTTAAGAATTATTTGGAAGTTTAGTGATGTGAGAAAAAGAAACTTATTTGACTCACACATTAATAGACGATTATTTAGGCAATGTGATAGGGAAGCAGAGAGTGGTAAACATACTGTATCCTTCCTTCCTTCCCTCCTCCCTCCTCCCTCCTCCCTCCTCCCTCCTCCCTCCTCTTTCTCTCTTTCCATTCTTCCTGGCTTCCTTCCATTGCTTTCATGATGGTGTCTATCTTAGAAAAATAAAGCCATAACTATGTGATCCTAAACTGCAAACTGCTTTCCATCTTGGTAACAAATGCTTTAAAAATCCTGTGTACAAAGGGAATGGATGTTACCAGTGGTGTAGGCAACTCCTACATTTCCTACGTATCTTTTGGTTTTCTTTCTTTTTTATCTAACCCAACTTTAGCATCCGTTCCTTTATAGATTCTGGCTTCACTCTGCTCTCTCTGTTTCTCTGTGTCTCTGTTTCTCTCTACCTTTGTCTCCCTCCTTCTCCGTGTGTATCCTTTCGCTCTCTTCTATGATTCTGTATTTATTTTGAATATTAAAATATGTATTAGTAATAATTTATGATCAATCTCATAAATCATTAAAAAATACTGTGTTACTCAGAAAAAGTAATGACACCTCATGTTTCTTATTTAAAAAAAAAAGTGACTTTGAAATCCCAACGAATGACCATATAACATACCGTATGTTTATTTCTTACAATGAAGATTTCAAACAAGCAGAGTAGACACAGTTATGTTTCCAGTGTAATAGGGTACTGGGTAGACTGGAAAGTGTCTAGTAAAATGTCTACATATGTAAAGAAAGCAGTAAGGGCCTCTAAAAAGGGTAGGGGGACTGAAGGAGCTGTTCTGGCTTCATTTTCAAACATATTGTCTAGATCTTAGCTCTAAAGAATGAACTATAACTACAGTGACAATAGGAACCAAGAAGAAAGGATATATTTTGGACTAGTTTTTTCAATCCCTCTTAAAAAAATTACCGAAAGTCTTGGTAGTTTGAAACAACACTATTACTCATATGATATGACATATTTTATAAATGTAGTATACTAGTGATGTAAGTTTTGATTTTTAAAACCAAAACCAAATAACTACTCAGCTCAACTTAAATGTTGGCATTAGTGCATTATGGCCTTCATACTTTAATGTCATCTGTGACGTTCAGAAATACCGAGGAACTAATCTATATTGAAAGATATGTGACCAAAGTTTAATTCTGTAACAAATACCTTCACTTAATAATCCATTAATGTAGGTGTTTTCATTATCTTCATTTTATAGCTGAGTAAGATTTGGTTCAGAAGTGGAAGCCAATTTGCTTATCTTCTACCCATTAGCTCTAAATTTCTTAACAATATAGGCCCAAAGCAAACATCTTTATAGAAACGTTAATGTGATGAAAAATAGTTTGGGAAGAAGATATCTAAAGAGAGGGGTGATAATTGTCACAATACCTCAAGAAACAGTATTTGTTATTATTGTTGTAGTTGTTGTTGCATTGTGTTTCCCAGTTTGTAACTTGGATATTTGTTGTTCAGATGGTTAGTTTTAAAGCTCTTTGTACGGTCTATATTCTATCCCTTTGTTGTATATATAGTTGTCAAAGAAAGGAATGAGTCACTTTTTGGAGCTGCAGCTAATGCCACTATTCTTGATTACCCTCCAGAAACTAACTGTAAGCCCTTTCTTCTTCAAGGCACTGCATAATAAAGTCATAGAAAATGACAAAGTTGACTTGATGCTGACTTGGAAATTTCACTCCTGTGGGTTAGAGTTCACAGTGCTATGCTCACTGCCCGAGTAAAGTTGTAATCATTGTCCTCATTATCCAGCTGTGAACCTGTGAACTGCAATATCACCTGAAGTGGTGAAACATGTCCACCATTGCAATAGGGGAACCAACTACTTTCTGATTGGATTTTAGTCCTACTTCAGAAGATAGAATTCATACAGTACACCATTATTAGGACAATGGATTTGTGGCTAGACAAGCTTTAATAGAGAGCTTAATATTAATTTGCTAGTTATGCCCATAGACTAGTGCATCTCTCAAGACTCATATAGAATTTTGTTTTGCAGTAAAATTTGATCAACATAGAGATGTACAACTGGTTATGCAGAGGATATGAGTCTGCAGAATTCTCAGCCATATGTAGAGCATCTGTATTGCATATATATCACACACACACACACACACACACACACACACAATTCATACACATGTACCTATGCTCAAGGTTCAGGGATCATTGAGGAAAAGGGGACAGAGTGATTATCAGAGTCAAAGGTACATGACAAGAGCAAAGCATTATTTTACAGAAACACACTACTTGCAGTATACCGTGTGCTCACAGCAGTTGTGACAGCATAAAAAGACCTGTGCGAGTTCAAGCCAGATATAATCTCAGCATGAAGAGGGCAGTTGGACATGAGAGTTGATACCTTCTAAGAAAGATAATTAGTACTCTTTAAAGGTGTCAACACTGATAGGTCATCCATGTCCCAGTGGCTGGTTGCACATCCAAGAGTTGACATGAAGAACAAATGAGCTTAAAATAAAACACAAAGATCCAACATTGGTTTGGAAGGAAGAGGGTATATATGTAGGAGAAATTGTGGGAAGGGATGGATACAATCATATTATAACACAAGACATTTTCAAAGAATTAATAATAATTGAAAAATAAAACAGCTTTCTTTTCTTTATTATGTTTTTCATTCCTTGTAAGAGGGAAGAGCAACATACATAAGATTTTGATAAAACAATCACTCCTAGTTTTTAATCCTTACACTAATACTCTGGCTTTAAATGTATATAAATCATGAGGTTAATATAGTCACTGCTTATGATTCATTTGAGTCATTCATTCATTAACAATGTAAAATGACTATGTTCAATATGAAATGTGTTCTAATTTTATTTCCTCTTTTGTATGGCTTTGATGGTAAAAGTCCCGGGCTTGAGTTGTTAGTCATAAAAGAACTCATCTCCACCCAACACTTTGCGTGGATCATAGAAGCATGGCTCGTAGAGAAACTAAGTCCTGTAGACTTTAGGTAACATCTCTGAGGATAAGAACCCACCTACTGATGTCACTAGACAGAAAAGGAATGCATCTTCTGCCTGTATCCATTCCCAACTTCTCATTGCTCCAGTGCAGCATGCTTGTCATTTACTGTTCTGTTACTACATTCATCTCTACCCCTTTTGTTTTTCTCCAAGCTTTCTGTCTTATACTATGTATTTCCCCCTTCTAAGAGAAGATTCACTTTCATCTACAGCTCAGAATTAATCTCACTTGATGCTTAATCTGTCTTCAGTGTAAAGTTTATACAGCAAAAGCACATTTCCTTAAAGAAAACTCCTGGATCATACAGGGATCAAGTGACCCTGAAAGCCATAATGTCAGATTAATGAGCCAATTGTATAATCTAACTGAATCTCAATGTTCAAAAGATGGGTACTCCTTCTTCCTCTGGAATTCAGTTCAAATTTCTAGCAAGAGGGGTTAATATTATTTTGTAGCATGCTACAGATTTTCATGCTGCTTATATATTATGTACAGAAAGTTTATACATCTTGTTTAGCGCAAAAGGTAAGTAGAAATTTATTTGAAAACCATATTGAACTGCTAAAATGCAAGTCTAAAATTGTGGTCTTTCAACTGGGGCATTTGAAGATATGGCTAGACTGTACTTGCTAATTTACCTTTATCAGTATAAATAAGGAAGTCATCTTTAAAACAGTGACTATCTTTACCATATGATATTTATTCTTTGTACTTTTTATACTTAAAATCAACTTTATTAAAAACAACTTACTTAATTTCTCTCATCCCATCTTTAAAAGAATCTTCCTGGGAAAAAAGACGTTGTCATTTCCCCTCTTATATCTGAATGGGGAGATGAAGACATAGAGGAATTTTAATCTAAAAATATGGCTGTTCTGGCAAGGAATATATCAAAAGACCCTGTAGGTCTGTATGATCCTGCTGGAATGACACACCTTTAATCTCTCTGGCTGGAATACAGACATGCCTTTAGTATATACCTTTAATCCCAAACAATGATGTCTAATTGAGTGGCAGACAAATAATGAATCAGAGAATGATTTGACAGAGTAAGTCAGAGATAGGGTATGCCCAACTCTCACAAGAACAGACAGAAAAGAGAGGTTGCATAAAGAGCACTGAAGGATCCTATCTGTAGCCTTCTTTGATACAAATGATAAATGGGCTTAGAAAGAAAATAGGAAAACAACACCCTCTACAATATTCTCAAATAATATAAAATATCTTAGTATAATTCTAATCACATAAGATAAAAAACCCCTATGACAAGAACTTCAAATCTCTCGAGAAAGAAATATCTCAGAAAACTGAGAAATCTCCCATGTTAGTGGATTGGTAAGATTAACATAGTAAAAATGGCCATTCTACCAAAAGCAAGCTACATATTCAATGAAACCCCCTCAAAGTTCCAACACAATTAACATGGAATTAACAAAAAAGACATGGAAAGAGTAATTCTCAACTTTGTATGTAAAAACAAAAGACCCATGATAGTGAAAACAATACTTACAAATAAAAGAACTTTTGGGAGGAATCACCATCCCTGACATCAAGCTGTACTACAGAGAAATAGTCATAAAAGATATATGGTACTGGTACAGAGACAGACAGATTGATCTGTGGAATAGAATTGAATATCCAGAAAAAAGCCCGCACATGTATGCACACTTGATCTTTGGCAAAGTACTCAAAAATATACAATGGAAAAAGAAAGCATCTTCAAAAAAGGTGCTAGTCTAACTGGCAGTACATATGTAGAAAATAAAAATAGACCCATATATGTCATCTTAAACAAAGCTCAAGTCCAAGTGGATCAAGGATCTCAACATAAAACCAGATATACTAAATCAAAAGGAAGAGAAAATGAGGAAGAGCCTTGAATTCATTGGTACAGGGAACAATTTTCTAAACAACACCAATGGCTCAGGTTCTAAGATCAAGAATTGATACATGGGACCTCATGAAACTGAAAAGCTTCTGTAACTCAAAGGAGACAGTCAATAGGACAAATCAGCACCCTACAGACTGCAAAAAATATTCACCATGTGGGGCTGAGAAGAAGGTATATCCTTTTGTTTTAGGATAAAATGTTCTGTAGATATCTACTATAAATCCGTTTGTTTCATAACTTCTGTTAGTGTCCATGTGTCTCTGTTTAGTTTCTGTTTCCAAGATCTGTCCACTGGTGAGAGTGAGGTGTTGAAATCTCCCACTACTATTGTGTGAGGTGCATTTTCTAAAGTTTCTTTAATGAATGTGGATGCTCTTGCATTTGGAGCATAAATATTCAGAATTGAGAGTTCCTCTTGGTCGATTTTACCTTTGATGAATATGAAGTGTCCCGCCTTGTCTTTTTTGATAACTTTGGGTTGGAAGTCAATTTTATTTGATATTAGAATGGCTACTCCAGCTTGTTTCTTCGGACCATTTGCTTGGAAAATTATTTTCCAGTCTTTAACTCTGAGGTAGTGTCTGTCTTTTTCCCTGAGGTGGGTTTCCTGTAAGCAGCAAAATGTGGGGTCCTGTTTGTGTAGCCAGTTTATTAGTCTATGCCTTTTTACCTGGGAATTGAATCCATTGATGTTAAGAGAAATTAAAGAAAAGTAATTGCTTCCTGTTATTTTTGTTGTTAAAGTTGGGATTTTGTTCTTGCGGCTGACTTAGGTTTGTTGAAGGATTACTTTCTTGGTTTTTCTAGGATGTAGTTTCCATCCTTGTGTTGATGTTTTCCCTTTATTATCATTTGAAGGGCTGGATTCGTGGATTGATATTGTGTGAATTAAAAATAATATTCACTAACCACACATCTGATAGAGGGCTAAAATCCCAAATATATAAAAATCTTAAGAAGTTAACCTCCACAAGACCAAACAACCCAGTCAAAAATGGGATATAGAGCTAAACAGAGAATTCAAAACAAAGGCTAGACTGTAATTTTTTTTTTAAAAGCACTGAAGAAGGGGAGGAATTCACTTCAGTTCAATTCAGTTCAGAGAAGTTCAGTTCAGAGAAGTTTAATGGCAGTCTTTCCAAGCAGAGCAATTCAGTCAGAAGCCGATGCCAATTTGAATTCATCAACTTGGAGATGAGTTTGAGCCAGAAACAGCTGAGCTTACGCAGCCAGCCAGAGTTCAGATAGAACTAGAAATGGTGAGCTTATTGAGCAGTAAGTCTTATAGACTGAAACTTTCTAAGCTAAGGCTGGAAGCTGAAGCCTTCAAGGTCTAGGCTTGCAGAAGATTACATTGTATGAAGGCTAGGCACTTACAGGCATAGGCTTAGGGATAGTTAGATAAAAATGTTCTGGCCTCTGCTCAAGCCATGCATTCATAAGGCTGGGTACAGCTCTCATCTCATCACTTCATTTGAGGAAATAAAAGCAACATTTACATTTAAGGGGTGATGTCTAGACAGCATTCCTATTGTACATTATAGAACTAGAGGTATTATCATTGATGGAAAAAAATCCAGCAGAGACAATGATAGGGTCTCAAGTTCCACAGAGCACTGAGCTCATGTGTCAAAGGCCTTGCAGTGTGTGGCAAAGCTCGTTAAACTATTGAAAATATTTCCTAAATATTGATAAGTAGAGCCATTATCTAAGTTTCATAATTTAAAATCAAATTATAACAAATTAATATTTTTAAAAATATACTATTTGAGTATTATAACAGCACATTTTTCTCATTAATAGAAAATATATCAGTTCACAGAGTTTATAATCTTCGACCAGAAGAGAGACAATTAGAGGAGTTTTTTCCTCTGAGCCAATGAACTTCTGAACTACAGCACAATGTCACAAGTAAATGGAGTAAGAACAGCATACTGCTCTAACCAGCATGTTAGCCTTCAGGTTCCATCTAAGGACTCATCTGCTTCCATTATTAAAGTATGTAAAAAGTCATAAATACAATTAAACATTTTCATAAATGGATATATCTGCAGTTATTCAAATTGAGTACCTATGCAAATAATGGGGAACAGACCCATATTCCCTGTTACAGGGAAACCTGAGGCAGGAATATTGTTTAAACCCAAGAGTTCCAGGTCCACCATGGCAAACTGAGGAAGACGGTGACTTTAGTATAGCAATGAGTGTTATTTTATGATAAAGTAAATTAGAATTAAAAACATATTTTATTGTTCTTTTAGATAGAAATCTTTAATGAGCTTAATGGTGTTTATAGGAAATATTAAAGACTTTGTACTTCTGAGTATCTTGGACTTTATAGTAATTTCTCTACTAGCTTGAGCTCCCTTGGCTAGACATAATCTTAAGGGTGTATGAAGAAAGAAGAACTAAATACAATAATCCAAAATTTTGCAAACGCTCTTGGGAGACTTATTGTAGCACAGAAATATTAGCAGGTGGCCATGAATGCAAATAATTGACATTTCATTTGCTTCTGATCAAAGGATGTGAGCATGCTGGCTGGGATGGTGGCTCAAAGAACACTTCACTTCTCTGGATGAATCTAAAGTAGTGAAGCAGGAGTATATTGAAGCTATATTTTACTGTATCCCTGGCTCTCAGAGAAATGACTATCTAAAAATTCTCTAGACTTGATCGTAGGCTTTTTGTTGTTGTTGTTGTTGTTCTATTGGCCAGTGGGTGGAATTTTTTTCAGTTGTCCACTCTGTCCATTCTGGTGTATCTCTTTCCAGGGCTGCCCTCAATTGAGATATTCCACTAAAGGTCCAGCTCAGCTCCTTCTTGCTTTTATGCAATTGTGTTTGGTCTGTCACAGACACTCAGAACAACTGCTGAGCATCCTTCTCATAAATGTTTCATATACTTGATGACAGTATTTATCCCTTAGTTTCTGCATATTTGGATTTTATTCAATATCCTTTTGGTTGATGTGGAGGAAAGGGAGACAGCACTTATGCTTCATACTGCACATTGCTGCCAGCACAATGAGAAACACAAATTGATAATGTCAGATCCTGCTTGCAATTTTCTAGTGATTTCCCACTGTCTTCAAACTAAGTCCAACCATCATAGCACAGGCCAAAAGATCTCTCACCCCCGCCCCCACACACACACAAAAGTAACAAGGCATTCTGGTTTGAAACTCAGTTCCTTTGTGTTATGTTATTTTCTCTGCCTCTAATGCACATTTCTGTCTTCTTCAGGTTAATGACTACTCAGGCTGTGCTAGTTTTAAACAGCAGTTAAATTAAAGGTTCCCTGTGCCCACATGACATAATTATTCACTTCTGCAGTTTTCTATGTTATTCTATCTTCTTTGGCTCCTCTTACAACCTTACAATGTAATTACAAATTTACCCATGTTTCCCGTACTGGATGTAACACCCCTGACGATAGTGTAGGCCTAAATCCTAAAATCTAATAAAAATGATCACTGATAAAAGTAAAGGATTCTATCATGACACCAGAATTAAAGGGATAGCGAATCCCAGGAAAATACTAGAACGCAGTTAAAGTGACAGGCTTATTCCATCAGAATTCTGCCACAGTTCAAATCCGATCTCATTAGCTTACTATCCTACAGCCCTTTGTCATCTCCAGGTGACACGCTAGTAGGAAAATGAAAATAAAGAAGGAATTGATATTTGTATATGTAAATGAGTTCTACTTTATTTATTATGAATGATTATATCATTCATATATATATATATATATACATATATATATATATATATATATATATATATTATATATATATATATATATACATACATATATATATATAATCTAGACTCAAGAGAATTCAGGATGGTTAGCGGTTTTACTGATTATATTTTCCATTAAGAAAATAAAAGTCTTATTAGCAAGAAGAAAGTCAGATCCTAGAAGTCACTTTCTACAGATTCTCTGGCTTCAGTGGCCCGAAGAATATTTATCACATAGTAGGCATTCAATAATTATTAGACACATTTATAGCCAACTAACCTGGCTTCCTTCTCAAAACAATGTATCTTTAACCAAATACTTTTGGATGTGTGGTATTCCACTGGGACTTAGCTGACTTAACTAAGACTACATTATTAGAGAAGCTGTCTTCAAACTCTACCCCTGTAGTTAATACCTGCCAATAACAACAACTACAACACTCCAGTATAACAAAGGACACAACCTTGGATGGCCAAGGAATAGCTGTGTGTAGATTTTGGAAGATTTGCAATATAGTGGTGATTATGACCAAACTTGGTGTTGAAAACGCTCAAAAGTGGAAGAAACATTTTAATGTATTTTTTAACTTAGCCGGACTTAAATTTTCTGCTTGAATTTTTATAAACTGGAAGGTATTCTTCTTAATTACATATTTCATCTTAACCTTATAGGCATTAAAGACTATAAATAAATAATTTACTATACAAATATAACTTATTAATTTGAAACTTTTACATTGATCAAGTATATTATTATTTAATAAGTGGATATCTACTTAATATTCCCTTAACTTGTTCAAGAAGTTTACACACTATTAAGTTTTAAAATTCTAAGTCATACTATTGAGAATGTATTTATTTTTTATGCTGTCTTTCACTTATAGGTACATTCTATATATGCTGTTTTAGTTAAATAATTGCTTAGACAATATAGTATAGAGTATAATGAATTCCAATCTCTTCTGCAATTCCATTCAATTTATCAAATTAGAATAATAGATAGCAAATATTTATTGAGTCTATCCCATATTCCAGAGACTCATCTGCATGCTTAGAATATATGAGGAAATTACTGTGAGACACCTACAGATTATAGGTTCTAACTAGAACTCATGTCAACCAAGTCTTATGGAGGTCACTTGTTCTCTCTGTATTTACTAAACCCAGTGGTCTTTTTTTTTCATAATTATTTAGGCACATATCAATTGCAATTACTACTTTTGTCTATAATAGCATCTGCACATGCCTTCCAGGGCATGGCATCCATTGAGGTCATTCTGTTTCACTGTGCGTGTCTCTCTCATTGCTTGTATCTATCCATCTCCCTCTGCTCTAGCTTCACAAACACACTGAGTTCTCCGAGATTCAGTTAGTCAAAGCTTCTTCAATTTGTGCATATTTTTGTCAATAATTTAATTTAATCTTACAGTTTTTAGAATTCTATTCATGCTAACACTTCTACCACTAGAACTCCTTCATTTAACATGTCCTGTTTGAATGTTGATAAAATATGAAATCCAACATGAATGAGCTAAGTCAGATTCCAGTATCTATTCTCCTACCTAAAATCCTCACTTTCTGTGTCAGTTTTTCAGTAATCATATAAATGTTAATATTAATATTTAAGTCCAACAAGTTTTCACTATTTTATGACTGAAGCATTCACATTATTTATCCACTTGTTTGCTGTTATTTTTGTAACTGATACCCTCTTACAGTCATTGTATTCTCAAGAGAGCAAAATGACCCTGTTGGAAGTGAAGCAGATAATGTTACTTGGTACTTTAATGATGCCTGGTAGCTTACATTTTGCTCAAGTTAAAAATCAAATTTTGAGTATTTCTAGCACATTCTTTGTATTGTCATAGTGCTGTCTTCTCTACCTAGGATGTCCCTCAGACTGCTGTAGGAACAGTGGTATGTCTCGTGCTGTCCAATCTATTAGGAATCTCATGATCATTTATTTCATTTCGTTTTACTGTTCTTTCCTTTGATTTTTTTTCTGCTGGAACTCTCTGATTTCCCCCCTTATTTTCTGTACTTCCCAGAACAGTGATTTTTTTTTTCATTTTTTTTTAATTTATTTTTTACTTATTCACTTTACATCCTGCTCACTGCTGTCTTCCCGATCATCCCCTCCCACAATCATTCCCACATACCACCTCCCCTTCTCCACTGAGTGGGTGGGGGACTGCCTAGATATCCTCCAACCCTGGCACTTCAAGTTTCTGCAAGGCTAGGCACTTCCTCTCCCACTGAGTCCAGACAAGGCAGTTCAACTAGAAGAATCTATCCCACCTACAGGCACCAGCATTTGGGATATCACCCACTCCAATTGTTCAGAACCCACATGAAGATCAAGCTGCACATCTGTTACATGTGAGAGGAAAGGTCTAAGTCCAGCCTGTGTATATTCTTTGGTGGTTCAGTCTCTGAGAGCCCCAAGGCTCCAGGTTAGTTGACTCTGTTGGTCTTCCTGTGGAGTTTCTATCCCCATAGGGGCTGCAATTCTTCCTGCTATTCTTCCATAAGAGTCCCTAAACTCCATCCAGTGTTTGACTGTGGGTGTATGCCTCTGTATGAGTCAGTTAGTGAGTCAGGCCTCTCAAAGAACAGCCATACTAGACAAATGTTTACAACAGGTCTCATTAACAGTGTCACAGATTGGTGATTGCCTATGGGATGTGTACAAGTTGAGCCAGTTATTGCTTAGCCATTAATCCAGTCACTGCTCTATCCCTAATCCCTGCATTTCTTGTAGACAGGGTAATTTGAGGGTCAAAAGTTTTTTGGGTGGGTTGATGTCCCTAAAGCTCGACCAAGGTTCCTGCCTAGCCACAGGAGGCAGCCTTTCTAGGCTCCATATCTCCAATGCTGTGAGCACATCTAAGGACACCTCCATTGATTCTTGAAATCTTTCCCTATACCAGGTCTACATCTCTTCCTGGAGATGCCTCGTATCCCCCATACTGTTGGTTGCAGATTTCCATTCATTCTCATGACCATTTGACTATTTCCCTGCCTCTCCCAACACCTGACCACAAACCCCTGCACTCCCCTCCAAATCCCCTCTCCTATCCAGTTCCCTCCCTCAATCTGCCTTTCACTGCCACTCCATTCCCCTTTCCAAGAAAGAAACAAACATCCTTGCTTGTGCCCTCCTTCCTGTCCTGCCTCCTTGGGTCTGAGTAGTGCAGCATGGGCATCCTGTATTTTATGGCTAATAAACACTTATAAGTGAATTCATGCCATCTTCACACCAAATCCCCACACTATTGCTGATGACAAGAAGTGCTTTCTGACTGGAGAAAGATATGGCTGTTCCCTGACAGGTTCTACCAGCGCCCGACCAATACAGATATAGACATTTACAGTCAACCATTGGGCTAAGCCCAGGGACCTGAGTGGAAGAAGTAGGGATAGGACAGAAGGGGCTGAAGGGGATTGAAACTCCATAAGAAGAACAATATCAACTAACTGGAATACCCAGAGCTCTCAGAAACTAAAACATCAACCAAAGGGTACACATGGAAGGATTCATTGCTCCAGATAAATATGTAGCAGAGGCTAGCCTTATTTGACATCAGTGGAAGGGGAGGGAAGTTTGATGCTCCAGAGTAGGGAGATGCTAGATGTATGAGACAGTAGTGAGTAAATGGGTTGAGGAGTAGACTCATAAAGGCAAAAAGGAGGGGAGAAGAGGGTATGGGATGGGGGGACTGGTGGAGTGGTAACAAGGACAGGGGATATCATTTGAAATGTAAAGAATAAAATGATTAATGAAAAAAAAAGAACAAAAAGGGAAAAATGTTCAAAATCCTTAGTTATCAGGGAAATACAAGTTAAAATAACTATGAGATACCATCTTATACCTTTCAGAAAGGCTAAGATAAAAAAAAAAACTCAAGAGATGGCACATGCTGGCAAGACTGTAGAGGAAGGGGGTCAATTTTTCATTGTATAACCACTTTGGAAATCAATTTTGTGGTTTCTTAGAAAACTTGGAATAGTTCTATTTCAAGACCCAGGTATATCACTCCTGAGCATATATACCCAAAAGATGTGCCACCATGCTGTTCAATTGATGACTGTGGGCATCCACCATCTGTATTTGCTAGGCACTGGCAGAGCCTCTCAGGAGACAGCTATATAAGGTTCCTGTCAGCACGCTCATGTTGGCATCTACACTAGTGTCTGGGTTTGGTGTTTGTTTATGGGATGGTTCCCCAGGAGGGGCAGATTCTGGAAGGTCATTTCTTCAGTCTCTGCTCTGAACTTTGTCTCTCTAACACCTTCCATGGGTATTTTGTTCCCCTTTCTAAGAAGGATTGAAGTATCCACACTTTGGTCTTCTTTCTTCTTGAGTTTCATGTATTTTGCAAATTTTATCATGAGTATTCTGAATTTCTAGGCTAATATCCACTTATTAGTTAATTCATGTGTGGTCTTTTGTGATTGGGTTACCTCACTCAAGATATCCTCCAGATACATCCCTTTGTCTAAGAATTTCATAAATGCATTGTTTTTAATAGCTGTGTGATACTCCATTGTGTAAATGTACCATATTTTCTGTATCCATTCCTCTATTGAGGGACATCTGGGTTCTTTCCAGCTTCTGGCTATTATAAATAAGGCTACTATGAACATAGTGGAGCATGTGTTTTTATTACAAGTTATAGTACATTCTGAGTATTTGCCCAGGAGTGGTATTGCTGGATCTTCTGGTAGTGCTATGTCCAATTTTCTGAGGAACCACATAGTTGTAACAGCTTGCAGTCCCACCAGAAATTCAGGAGTGTTCCTCTTTCTCCAAATCCTTTCCAACATCTGCAGTCAACTGAGTTTTTGATCTTAGCCATTCTGACTGGTGTGAGGTGGAATCTCAGGGTTGTTTTGATTTGCATTTCCCTGATGACTAAGGATGTTGAACATT
>NC_034592.1:33241670-33254096 GCF_900095145.1 Mus pahari | reverse complement strand
CATAGTTATTCAGGATTTAGAGTTCATCTTGGAAGATTTTACCTTTGATGAGTATGAAGTGCCCCTCCTTGTCTTTTTTGATAACTTTGGGTTGGAAGTTGAGTTTATTCGATATTAGAATGGCTACTCCAGCTTGTTTCTGCAGACCATTTGCTTGAAAAATTGTTTTCCAGCCTTTTACTCTGAGGTAATATCTGTCTTTGTCACTGAGGTGGGTTTCCAGTATGCAGCAAAGTGTTGGATCCTGTTTACATAGCAAGTCTGTTAGCCTATGTCTTTTTATTGGGGAATTGAGTCTATTGATGTTAAGAGATATTAAGGAAAATAATTGTTGCTTCTTGTTATTTTTGTTGTTAGAGTTNGNATTCTGTTCTTATGGCTATCTTCTTTTAGGTTTGTTGAAGGATTACTTTCTTGCTTTTTCTAGGGTGTAGTTTTCCTCCTTGTCTTGAAGTTTTCCCTTCATTATCTTTTGAAGGACTGGATTTGTAGAAAGATATTGTGTGAATTTCATTTTTTTCATGGGATACTTTGGTTTCTCCATCTATGGTAATTAAGAGTTTTGCTGGGTTTAGTAGCCTGGGCTAGAATTTGTGTTCTCTTAGGGTCTGTATAACATGTGCCCAGCATCTTCTGGCTTTTATAGTCTCTGGTGAGAAGTCTGGTGTAATTCTAATAGGTCTGCCTTCATATGTTACTTGAAATTTTTCCTTACTGCTTTTAATATTCTATCTTTATTTAGTGTATTTGATGTTTTGATTATTATGTGTTGGGGAATTTCTTTTATAGTCCAGTCTATTTGAAGTTCTGTGGGCTTCTTGTATGTTCATGGGCATCTCTTGCTTAAGGTTGGGGACGTTTTCTTCTATAATTTTGTTGAAGATATTTACTGGTACTTTATGTTGATAATCTTCATTCTCATCTATACCTATCATCCTTAGGTTTGGTCTTCTCATTGTTATGGATTTCCTGGATTTTTTGAGTTAGGATCTTTTTGCATTTTGCATTTTCTTTAATTGTTGTGTCCATGTTTTCTATGGAATCTTCTGCACCTGAGATTTTCTCTTCCATCTCTTATACTCTGTTGGTAAAACTTGCATCTATGGCTCCTGATTTCTTTCCTAGGTTTTCTATCTCACGAGATGTCTCTCTTTGTGATTTCTTTATTGTTTCTACTTTCATTTTTAGATCCTTGATGGTTTTGTTTTATTCCTTCACCTTGTTTGGTTGTGTTTCCTTTAATTCTTTAAGGGATTTTTGTGTTTCCTCTTTAAGGACTTCTACCTGTTTAGCTGTGTTCTCCTGTATTTCTTTAAGGGAGTTATTAATGTCCTTCTTAAAATCCTTTACCAGCATCAAGAGATATGATTTTAAATCTGAATCTTGCTTTTCTGGTGTGTTGGGCTATCTAGGTCTTGTTGTGGTGGGAATACTGGATTCTGATGATTACAAGTAGTCTTGGTTTCTGTTGGTACGATTCTTACATTTGCCTCTTGAAATCTGGTAATCTCTGGTGTTAGATGTTCTAGCTGTCTCTGTCTGGAGCTTGTTCTTCCTGTGAGTCTGTAACCCTGTGCCAACACTCGCACGAGACTAGCTCTTTCCTGGCAAGATCAGTTCACAGAGGAATGAGGTTCAGCTCCACCTCCTGGCTGAGGATGAAGGCCTGTAGTAGTAGGATGGTGTCGGAGAGAACCTGTGTTGCTTCTACAGCCCATGCTCCCCTACATAGACCTGCCTTACAAAAAAACTGGAGAGAAAATGGCGATCTCACCTGAGTCCTGGGGTCAGAGCCCTCCCTGGAGGCAAGCTCTCCTCTAACAGCAAAGGTTCACAGAGGACTGGGATCAGCTCCACCTCCTGACTGAGGATGAAGGCCTGTATTAGTAGGACTTTTTAAAATATTTTTATTCATTCTTCTTTTACAGTCCAGACTTTATCCCCCTCCCAGTCTACTCTCTGACTGTTCCACACCCCATACTTCCCTCCTCCATCTCCAAGATGATATCCCCACCCCACCCCCTACTCATCCAGACCTCCCCATTCTCTGGGGCCTCAAGTCTCTTGAGGTCTAGGTGCAACTTCTCTAACGATGTTCAGGTCCAGCATTCCTCTGCTGTATATGAGTTGGGGGCTTCATGGCAGATAGTGTATGCTGCCTTGTTGGTGACTCAGTTTATGAGAGATCTCGGGATTCCAGGTTAGTAGGTTAGCTGAGACTGCTGGTCTTCCTATAAAGTTGCCCTCCTCCTCAGTTTATTCTATCTTTTCTCTGATTTAATCACAGGGGTTACCAGCTTCTGTCCATTGGTTGTGTCTAAAGTTCTGCATCTGACTCTTCCAGCTTCTTGTTGGGCAATCATGATAGGTCCCTGTTTGTAAGCACACCATAGCATCAGTAATAGTAACAGGCCTTGAGGCCTCCCCTTGAGCTGAATCCCATCCTACCAAAAACAATCTGTATCAAGATTCCAGCCAAATTCTTCACAGATGTGGATTGAGCAATTTTCAATTTTATATGAAACAAACAAACAAACATAATACCCCAGGACAGCAAAAGCAAGTCTTAGCAATAAAAGCACCATCCCTGACCTCAAGGTGTACTACAGAGCAATACAGATAAAAACACATGGTACAGATACAGAGACAGACGCATTGATCAATGGAAAAGAATTGAAGGCTCAGAAACAGACCCACACACTTATAGATACTTGATCTTCCTCAAAGAAGCCAAAAACATAAAATGGATAAAAGAAAGCATCTTCAATAAATGGTGCCTTCCAACTGGCAGTCTGTATGTAGAAAGTAAAAATAGATCCTTATTTGTTACCTTGCACAAAGCTCAAGTCCAAGTGGATCAAGGACCTCAACATAAAACCAGATACACTGAATTGAATAGAAGAGCAAGTTGGAAAGAGCCACGAACTCATTAGCTCAGGGGGAAATTTCCAATAGCTCGGGCTCTAACATCAACAATTGACAAATGGGACTTCATGAAACTGGAAAGCTTCTGTTAGACAAAAGATATAGTCAATAGCACAAATCAGCCTACAGATTGGGAAAAACTTCACTATCTCCACATCTGATAGAGAGCTAATATCCAAGGTATCTAAAGAACTCAAGAAGCTAATCACCAAGAAACCAAACAACCCAATCAAAAGATGAGGTATAGAACTAATCTGAGAATTGACAACAGAGGAATCTAGAATGGCTGAGAAGCACTTAGAGAAATGTTCAAAGTTCTCAGTGATCAGGGGGAAAAAAATGAAAACAACCCTTAGATTTCACCTTACACCAATCAGAATGGCTAAGATCAAAACCTCAGGTGACAGCACATGTTGATAAGGAGGTGGAGAAAGAGGAACACTCCTCCATGACTGGCAGAATTGTAAACTGGTACAACCAATCAGAAAATCAAACTCGAGGTTCCTCAGAAAATTGGAAATGCATCTACTTGAACACCTCGCTATTCTTCTCCTGGGCATAAACCCAAAAGATACACCACCATTCCACAGGGGCACATGCTCCACTTTGTTTACAGTGGCCTTATTTGTGATAGCCAGAAGCTGAAAACAACCCATATATCCCACAACAGAATGGATACAGAAAATGTGGTTCATTTAGACAAGATTAATTTTTTTTTTGGGGGGGGGGGGGGGGATTTGTTTTTGTTTTGTTTTTGTTTTTTGATTTAGTGTATTTTCTGTTTGGTTTTGTTTTCAATGAAACAATGAAAACAAGGGGCCAAAGACTGAACCTTTCTGAACGTAGAACATCCTACTCATGCTAATCCAACATATACTCATTCTCCTTTTTATTTCATTGCCTTTGTCATTACTACATCTTGCTAATATTGTGCTAACACTAGACGAATCCTTTAAGTTCAATAATTAGTCATCAGGTGGAATAGCTATGCTGAGTAAAGTATCTAACATATATTTTTAGTTAATAAGAAACGTAAATGGGAGTTGAAGAGATGGCTCAGCAATTTTGACCATTGGTGCTCTTATCTGTTACCTGTGTTCTGACTCCCAGTACTCATATTATGTCTCAAAATCATCTGTAACTCCAAGTCCAATGGATGTTGATGCTCTCTTGTTTCTGCTGGCACTGTCTATGCCTATGGTGTCATCATGGGAGCAAAATACCCATATTCATGAAATAAATTAATTTAAAGAAGAATAATGGAAAAAAGCATAATATCTAGATGCCATTAAGATGTTTTCTTCACACTGACAATAGAGTACTCATTCCTCTAAGTTATTAGTAAGCATTTCAAGTGCCCAGATCAATGTCTCAAACTAAGTCATTAAGAAGTATTTGATTAAAATATTTAATAAAGCATTCAGTTGTTTCAGTTTGCTTCTATCATTTGATTAGGATTCTAGTTTATATCAAACTACTAAAAATTATTTATTACTGACCAAGTAAAAGCAATCAATGATTTCCAAACTAAATCGAGTCTTTGTTCCTTTACATGTATCAATTTCAGGGTGACACTGCCTCAGTTTCCACGTACTTTATGGATTACAATGCTCTTTCTTCAAAACGAGAGCATACTTATTTCAACAATTGTTCTAGATATTGGGAATATCCTTGGAAAAATAAAGTAAGTATGTGTTAAATGGTTTTCTACTTTAAACTTCCACCTCAATAAGTATATTTTAATTATATTTAGTAAAAAAAATGTATTTCCTCGTTTGTTCCCATACTTCCCTTTGGATAGAGTCAATATATGAAAAGAAAATGAAACAAAAATAGAAAGGGAGAAAAAGAAAAAGAAAGGAAATTCCAAAAGTAAGTAATATCAAAGCTGTTATTTGATAAGATTTGGTTAAAAAAAAAATTCCTTTTTAAAATGTGGAGAATAAAGTAATATTGAAAAAAATCTGCTGAACATCATTTAGATTTTGATTCTTGTTTTTTGATTTGTTTTGTTTTGTTTTTTAACTTCTAATTCTGGTTAGCTACTAGATATAAAAGGTTCTGTTTTTAAAAACTCTGAAATATTGAAGCGATGAGGTAGGAGAAAATCAAATGGTTTTTTCTTCTCAAAGACTTTCCTCCTCAGTAAAGCCAATTGCATTATGAAAATGCCCACTTTCCACTTTGGTCATTTGTTCATTCTCATTGCCTTACTCTCTGACTTATTTGCTTTTCTCTATTTTCCAGTTACTTTCTGGTATCCTTCAGGCCATCCCAAATTTACCTGTGTGAAGCTACAACACTGGGACAAGGAGAACATAACTGCCTACTGTGACGTAACACATCTCTTTAAGAATGGGGTCCAGCATGCCAGTGATGTGCTGTAAAATACTCTATTTTCCAGGTTATTTTCAATTCTTTTTGTTTGGTTGGTTGGTTTTTGTTTTTGATTTTCTGAGACAGGGTTTCTCTTTGTAGCCCTGACTGTCATGGAACTCACTCTGAAGACCAGGATGGCCTTGAACTCAGAAAACTGCCTGCCTCTGCATCCCAAGTGCTGGGATTAAAGGAGTGTGCCACCATGCTTGGCTTTCTTTCTTTCTATCTAGTATTTAAATACTAGACAGATAGTAGAATTGAAATACTAGACAGATAGATAAATAAAGAGGTAACTTCGGCAATATACTCTAGACGCATTGTGTTCAACATTTTAGTCATACTTTTGATTTAGTTGTTTCTAAATCCAGATGTATCTTAAATTCATCTTCCTACCTATCCATATGCTGACAATATAAGCATATAAGGGGAAAAAGGAATTGGGAATAGGTATAGGATATGTGGTTAAATATTGTTTTGCACTAACATGTGTCAAGTAATTCACAAACATTATTCCTTACTATAGGGCTCGAAATAGAGTATAAAGAATATTTGAAGCATGTAAGCTGCTATATTTAAAGATATCTAGATTAACAACAAAATTTTTAGGCCAATGAGAATCTAAAGAGCATGACCAACTTGCCTTTCTAAAAGTTATTAACAGAACTTTAAAGAAACATACAGAATTTTCCAGGCAGACATGGACCTACCTCTTTATAAGTTCAGAAATCCATGCCATTCATTTTTCAAGGAATTTACAGAATCAAACTATAGAAAGACCAACAAAACTATTTTGCCAAAAAATGGTGAAAAGTTGAGAAATTATAATCATTGATATACTTCTAAAATATGTGTGTTATAGTACAATGAGGAGTGTATTTAAGAAGTGAAATAAATGAATTGTAGTTCAATTTTTTTACTTGTAAGATGTTAATCATCTTTAAATTTAATTATTAATTACTTAATGGATAGTTCTTCCCATTCAGAAACATGTAAAAGCTTTCTTAACAACAACTTAAGGTATGAAGCGAGGTTATTACTTTTCTCACAATGTATCATCTTTATAGACAAATACAGTTTTAAAATGTTTTTGTCCTTTTATATTTTCCTTGAATATTTTGGTTTTGAACAATGTGTATATGTGTATGTGCACACACATTTGTATGCATGTATGTCTCTCTGTGTACCTATTTGTGTTTATGTGTGTGTTTATTTTTACTTGATTTTTTGAATTAGTGTGAGACAAAGAAAGGATATGGAAATAGATTTCTGGACGAAGTCAAGGGAAAAGAAATTATAGGATGTAAAATTTTTTTCAGGGAAAAGTATTTTTAGGTTGGTTAACAAATAATGCATGAATATAGGCATTCAAAATTTCAAAATATATGAGAGAGAGAAAGAGAGAGAGAGAAAGAGAGAGAGAGAGAGAGAGAGAGAGAGAGAGAGAGAGTCATTTTTTTTAAACCAGGAAAGTTTTACAAAAAGGTTGCAGAGAGCAAGCTAGACATTGGTGAAGACAGAATGAGCTAAAGAATAAAAAGTCAGAAGGTTAACAAATTATGGAGGGTAGCAAAGAGCAAGCAGGAAATGTAGTGGTCTATGAGATATCTTTGACCAAAAATTTCAAGAGAAGAATGCCACTGACAAGATATGTTAACTAGTGCAGTAGTGGCACAAACACTGTTCAGCTAATCATGCACTTTCTTATACTTTATTATACTAGGATTTCTTAAATCCTAGTCAAGAAAATGAAACACAAACCTGGCATCACTATTGGGTTACGAACTTAGGGATAAACAGATAGAAAGCCTTAAGGAGAACCTATTACTATTATTCTGCTATGTGGACATATCAGTAAATTGATTCCTAATGATTTTGATGACATCTAAACTTTAATGAAAATCTCAACCCTCAACTGAGATGCTTCTATTTGCAGTATATTACAATGGTCCACAACTAGCAAAGGTGCAGAAAATAATAGACTATAAAATGCTCAAACCTAAAGGAATATATATATATATATATATATATATATATATATATATATATATTGCCTTTCTCACACCCATGAATCAGGGATCACTGTGCAAGGGATGAAAAAGAACCAGATGTGGTGGAAGAGTACAAGGAAACATCATCTTCTGAGCACATCAGGGCAGCTGCACATATAAACTCATAGTTGTTGGGAAAGCATGTATAAAACATGTGAAAGCCAAAGAGAGACCAAATCCAAGAATGGAGAATAGAGTCTGCAACAGAATCCTATCTGAGAATGACTCAGGCCCAGAACATTATTCCTAAATGTAGAGTTAAGGCAATTGGCAGATGTTGGGAGAGTAAGAGACAAGTTTGTTTAGTAAGTCAACCAGTTTCAAGTTAAAGGACACACTTCTAAGAATATTCAGGCAGCACATTTTGATCTTGAAAAATCAGTGCAAAAACAAAAGCAAAGAACTTGGGAGGATAGTGAAATGAGTGTTCACTGCAAATTATTGTGAGTTGAATATAATCAAAACATAGGAAATTCTCAAATAAATGCAAACAATAGAATTTGAAAAAAAGTGCAGTAGGACAAATTGGCACAAATAGATAGCAGGTTAAGTAGGCGAAAAGAAATTACTTTCTCCAGTAGTATCAGCCCAGCAGAGCTAGGAAAGGCTAGAATTGATAAATGGCAGTATTATTCTTGAATTTAAATTTTGAGATTTCCCATGGAATTTATGTGGCGATTAGGGAATTATCAGAAAGATTGTTCATATTCCCAAATATCCCTTTAAGCAGAGACCTCTTTAACAACTTCCTCAAGTTTAAATTCAGTTATGGAAACCACCTGGAAAAAGTCTATTGACCTAAAAGAATTCAGTGCAAAACTGTTTTCATGTTATATTAAAATATTTTGGAAATTGGATGAGGAATCAGAGGCATGGATCCACAAATTGGTATGACATGCATTCTTTATGATTTTCGATTGGAAATATTATTCTGGACGCCTTCAACTCTCACTGTGGCTTATCATTGTAGTTCTACCAGATTGAATAAGATGTCCCAAAATAAGGAAAAATATTGTACTCCACTAACCATTTAAACTCCAATTAATTCTCAGGACTGTAAATGACTTAAGAAAGTTCATTTGGCTCTATCTCAACAGGTTTTTTTTCCAATACCTCTACCTAAATAGTTTCCATGATAGAGCTAAAGCAAAGACAGTCACTGTTTTCGAAGAAACATAATTTGGAAAATGAGAACTAGCTTTGGGCATAGAGAAGAAAGGGTGTGAACAGCAAAAAGAAAATGACGTCATGGCAATTAAAGACATTGCTTTTTACTGTAAAATTTCAAACTATATTTTTATGTACAATATGATTTCTTTTGATGTTATGTAGTGCTTATCTTATTATTATTTGGTCACTAAGTTATATTGAAACTACAAAATATTTACCATATTTTTCGGCTCTAGTAATACCTGTGGGAATAAGTTAATTGCTCTCTAAGATAGATGAATTGTGTGGTAGTAGATTTTCTAAAACAGAGCAAATAATTCCTATTTTAAACTTTTAGTTATATAAATTGTGTTTGATGAGTTTCTAAGATTGGGCAACACAATTGACATCCTTGCAATAAAACAGGATCTGCTTTATAATTTTTTATAATCAATTTTACAATCATACAAGTTTGGTGATTGAATTCTGAAATGAATGACAGTCTTGTTTATCTTTAACCTTTCTGACTACATGTGCTTAAGTTGAAACAAAAAAAAATGAAATATAAAGCCAATTTTAAAAATGTACATGATATGAGAGGAAGGTCACAGAGGACAGGTAATTTTTTTTTCAGAATTTAGCATCTCTCTGTCCTCCTCAAATGTACTTGAGTTACAACATTAGGTATTTTCTCTCTGTACCTTTGAACATTTGCTTTGTTACTCATAAATTTGTTTGAGAAAAAATAAAAATCATGTTTTAAAGCTATCTTCCTAATTTCACAAGTAAAAAAGGAAGTAGCAGAAGGGCATTTTTCTTGGGTGACTAGACATTTGGGGAACAAACAGACTGTTCTAACAGACGAGCTAAAGGTCTGTCAACCAGAGAAGTGGGAGGTCCTCCCTCTTCTGCCTGCTGAAGGGAGAATATTGAAAGGAAGCCAGAGTGCAAACTGATCAAGAAAAATACATAGACAAACTGCACAAGAAAATAAGATCTACACTAAAAGCGACTATTGGAATAATTCAAATTATGTGTGAATGTTCACATAAACTTTTATCATGATTCTTCTTGAGTGGATGTAGCCTGAATTTCCGTCAGCCTTTTCTACCACCGACAGCTGACCATAAACATGACCCAAGGTTTCTGATGGTCTCTGAAGTCCTTCTGATGGCAGTGGCCAATCCTTTGCTCCACTGACTATAGTCATGCACACTCATTGAGCCAGGTGCCCTCGTACTCTTTCTGGTTCTAGTTTGAACCCTTCAGGCAGTAACTGTTTGACTCAGAACAAGTAATTGAAAATCTTTTAGTTTGCTTGTTTCTTTTATAAAAATCATCTACTAGAGAAACCTTCACTTATTTTTGTAAACTGTTAATGATGCCAAAAAGCAAACTTTTCTAAAGGACTTAAGGTACCGATACCTATTTACGCAAAGTTGAAATGCCTGTGACTTAAGAAACACTTGCAAGCCAGGAGGCAGCTGAGCAGTTAAGGTGCATGCTGTCTGGCTTGACGACCTGAGCTATGTCCCAGGACCCATGTGATAGAAGGAGAAATGATTCTTGCCCAATGCTCATGTGTCCACAAACATATTTTTGCTTCCTATTCATAGCAATTATTGCTGTTATAAGGTAGCATTTTAGGCTTGCTTAAAGTGAGCACTAGACATATATATATATATATATATATATATATATATATATATATATATATATATATATATATAAATGAAATCTTGTCAGGGGCTGGTGTAAGCATACGACATAAGTTAGTAAGAAGTTACACTTTATACCAAGCTCTGTACAGATGAAGGCACTAGCAGAGAGCAAAAGGCGCTAACACATTCCTTTCAGATACAGAATATATGGAGACCAGAAGGGTGTGGTGACTTACTTGGAATTGTGCAATCATTTCAGAGAAAATCGTTGTTGGTGCAGAGCAAGCACTCAGGAGCAGAGTGACTAAATCCTTCAAAAAAATTTGAAACATTTGAGAATCATAGTGTTGTTCAGAGATTTTCCTGTTGTTTCTATTATATGTATAATTAAAGCTGCCTGCTCTTTCTTCTTTGTTTCTTTCTTTTTAAGAAATAAGTTATCTCTACTAACTTGGTGGTCCTGCAGACAATTTCATTGTTGAATCCAACCAGAACCAGAAACTAAAGTCTTTCTTCTAAAACACAGGGCTCCTCTTTCTACTGGGTCTTCGTTGGTTTAAAGGTTTGGGGTTTTTGTTTGTTTGTTTGTTTGTTTGTTGTATTTTGTATTGGGGGGGTGTTGTTTTTTTGGATTTCGTTTTTTGTTTTTTTGTTTTTGAGGTTTTTGGAGTTTTTTTCTGTGATACATAAGGAATAAAATAAACAAGAAAGTTTAAAAATATTAACTTTTTTCCATAAAAGTTTTGACTCTTAGAAGTGTCACTTAGTGTCATTTTGGTACTACACTCACTACTCAACTCCTTAGATTTGGCAGATAAGTCAGCAGTATGTTGTCCAAGCCCAGTTCAGATATTTATTTCAGTTACCAGGTAGAAAGGCTTTCCCAGTGTTAATATATTAAATAGATAAAGAGATCAGATGTTCCAGATTATCTGCATACCCTAAAAGGTCAGGACATGCTATGGACAACTCTTCTACCCCAATCCATGAGATACGATAGTAGAGTTTTCATCTCCAAGAAGAAAAAGAATAGGTTGACCTGACAACATTGAGTTTATATACTGCCCGCTGATATATTTGTTTATATTTCCAATAGGTAATCTTTAAATGACTTTGCAAAGTTCCACAATTGATTTGATTTCTTTAAACTGAAGGCGAAGGACTTGAGATATACTGAATGTTTTCAGCTTCAGATTCTGACTGAGTCTTTAGTACCAAGAGAACACTTGTCACAGAACCACACCTTTGATAGGTACTCGATTGGTCTATGTTAAATTAAGGAAGGTTAATTTTCTTGAACTGTATATGTGGTGAAATTTAAGATAAAAGCTACTCCCAATACAGACAAAACTGTAAATGGAGGCACTACTAAACAATGCAAGGAAACTCTGAAGGATGAAGAAATTCCATCACAGTATTAGTTTTCAAATCATTGCCAAAATATAAGTATAAATATAAATAAAGTATGATTAAAGTGGGAAGGAAGTAATAAAATTGAATTCAATATACTTAAACATACTAACATTGTCTATGAAATTTTAGTTCAATTTGTTGTCATGTGTCCATGTATGTTATAGGTTATGATATAACATTTATATTTCATTGTATTGTAAAAAAGAATTACAAGAAATTCCACACCAGAGTTATGCTACAGGCTGGCTTTTTAAGTGTCCATGGTTTGTCTTGTCAACTGGTTGCTGAATATGAGAGTCGCACTGACACCTAGCACATAACAATACTTGGCAAATGAAGGTCTTTGAGAACATGTGCCATGTATGAATCCAGCTTAGGCAGGTTTTCAACTTGCCCATAATGTACTCATTGGTTTGGAACTCTGTAGAGGTACCTGTCACTTGGTACGGATGGATTTGTCTGACTTCTTGTCAAATAGATGTTTATTGACTAAATTCTATTTTGTTGTTTTGTCCCAGAAAGCTACATTGGCAGGAATCTCTGTGGATATTTGGCTAGTCAGTAGTAACCAGAGATGCCAGCTAGAGTTTTTACTGTTTTTATGGTGCCAGCTGCTTTCTTGGCTTGGGTTTCTTTTGTTCAGATTGTAAATGAGGGCAAGACACCCAAATCCACCCCAGTGTGCTCAGTGGGAAATGACAGGAGCCCAATAGCTTAAGGCTAAGCAGCAGGAGCTTTCATGAATGAGGGGTCAGATACAGTAGTGATTGTAATTGTGGAACTGTGTTAATGGCTGCTATGCCTAAAAGGTGTGTGTGTGTGTGTGTGTGTGTGTGTGTGTGTGTGTGTGT
>NC_034592.1:33230567-33241656 GCF_900095145.1 Mus pahari | reverse complement strand
TGTGTGTGTGTGTGTGTGTGTGTGTGTGTGTGTGTGTGTGTACAAGAGACTTGGAGGAAAATAATTATATTTTGAAAAATTCTTCTTATTATTGGCTTCTCACTATCCTTAACTAAATAAAAAGATTAATTTTTCTTTAACACCAAGAAAGCCTGCCCACTTAGCAAAATGATGAGGCTCCGAGTTGGGAAGGTGTGGTAGATGATTTAAAGCATGAACACGTTATTTTGCGGATGATTTCATTTGTGATGACAGAGGAATGTTTCTCACTAGAGAAAGACATTACTTTCCTGTGTGGAGTAATGGGAAATATGTCAAGCCTGCTTGGTCTGGAATAAGGAGCAACTACCTGAAGAGGCCAGCGGTCACTTTCCCCTACTGGGATGTACTGGAAAGGGAGCAGCATAGAAGCCTGTTTAAGACAAAATCTTACTTTGCAGTAGAGCCCAATTGTGCTACCTTTGAGGTATAGAAGGTGCATGATGACAGCAAATGAAAATGCTAAGTTACTTCTTTTGTGTTAATAAAATTGTGATATGAGAAATAAAATTCTATTGCTTAGCAAAAAAAGAAGTTTTCAATTTTACTCTTTTAATAGGTACAAATTTCCTTCTACTAATTTGAAATAATTTACATAGCCCTAAAAAATTCTTCTGCAATGGTAAAATGTGAAAATCTAGCAACGGATGCTTTATATTTTTAATATATGCTCCCAGTGGAGAAGAACAAGAAAAACATTGAGTCCTCTCCTAATTTGTAAGACCTGTTTGCCTTGTTGAAGTATAAGAACAGTCTGCATGTCAAAAACTGACATTTCCACATTGATTTTTTATTCGTTCTGGCAACTTAGGTTATTTTTGCATCAATTGCACTAAAGGCCAGTAAGGTAGAGTAGTAGGCCCGAGAATGCACAGTGGTACATCACATGTCAATGTATGAGTCGTTTCTTTCTTCCATTTTACTATCATCTTCCTCTATAACTCCATCTTTTAACACCTTCACCTCTAATTGTTCAGTAAACCTCAAACATTCTGTTTGTCTTCTGATTCCATGATGAATTAAAAATGAAATAGTGAATCTTAGGAGGACCATGAAAACAAAAGGGGGATACTTTGTGGGGTTTAGGGTGAAAAGAGGGAGAGAAAGGTGGCAAGGGATGGCTGCAGGAAAATGAAGAAGATAAAAGTATCATAGTATGAATCTGTGAAAACATCATTACGCATCCCATTATGCTGTATAACAAAATTAATTTTTAAAACACACTATAATCTTACCAATATATGTTTTTTTTTTCTGTATTAAAATGAGATTTCTCAGAGAAAATAAACTTCTCCAAAAACCAGAAGAAAAAGCAGAGACACACCCTGGGTTCCACCCATCCATGAAATAAAATGAGAACTTCATATTTTTAAAAAAGAAATTCCATAATAATTGGCTTTCTGCTGTCTTGCATGAAATCATGAGACATGAAACACTTGCCAAATACTTCTAAGCCTCTTAGCGTGATCAACCTCTTGTGAGTAATGAAAAGGGATTCAGACAGATTCCTTCACTGCTGAGATCACAAATGTACAGAAAACTATGAAATCAACCTGATACCTTAAAGACAGAATGTCTAAAAATTTGGAGAAGTGACAGCATTCACCCTTCTCACTTAAATATTTAGGAAAATGTCACAGGAACTTATGTGAGATCCTGAATGATGGGATATTTAGACACTAATTAAGACAGCGAGACATGTAACTTTCTTTTTCCTATTTAAATGTCCTATTTAACTTACATATGAATCAAATGAAAACATTCATAAAAATATCTTAAGTAGATGTTTAGGTGTTTGAAATTTTCATAAAAGAGAAAAGAAATCCATTAATCACATCATTAATTGTAAATCAAGACTGTAATTTTTAAAGGGTAATTTAGACGTGACTACCATTCCAATTTATTTAAATGCAAACATCCCGTTCCTTTAAGACACTCCAGTCATAAAAGAAATAGACCAAAGTATTATTACCCTGTGATGCTCCCTATAATAACCTGATCAAGTCCCATTAAGAAGACAGGGGATTCTTTCTTTGTTTCTTTGTTTCTTTGTTTCTTTGTTTCTTTCTTTCTTTCTTTCTTTCTTTCTTTCTTTCTTTCTTTCTTTCTTTCTTTCTTTCTTTCTTTTTATTTATTTGGTTTTTTGAGACAGGGTTTCTCTGTGTAGTCCTGGCTGTCCTGGAACTCACTCTATAGACCAGGCTGGCCTTGAACTCAGAAATCCACCTACCTCTGCCTCCCGGGTGCTGCGATTAAAGGCGTGCGTCACCAACGCCCGGAAAGGCAGGGGATTCTTGCCATCATAAAATCCATATGTTTTCAATCTGTGCCCACTAGAATCCAGGTCGTGGCCATTTAACCTATGAGGTCCAAACATATTATCAGTTAAAGGGCACTCCTCTGAACTCAGTGAATATTATTACAAGTAGGACAGTATGGTTGAGCTTTTAGCTGGCCCAATGGACCATCTTAGGTTCACGTAAGACAAGAAATCTGCATAAACTTTCTGGGCCATTCCATTAAGGCAGAAAACCTTGAGGGTCTCAGCATTTAGGAATGCTCAAATTTCCAGCTCACGTATTTGAAAAACTGTTCTTTCAACTAGATAAGGATCTCTGACACAGCCTTTTTCTTGGGAAACGGAGAGAAAACAATTTATGGTGACATGGAAAAAAAAAATGATTGTCCCACAAGCACTCAAGCAAATACTGAATTTTCCACGAAAGTTAAAAACTCTGGTAAGATTTCAAATCAAAGCTTTAGCTGTAATGATGCCGAGAAAAAAAAAAAAAAAAAAACCTGAGAGACTCATGGGCATTTTGCCTTTTGTAAATGTGAAATTAATATTAATGGAGACTATGGAATTCAGCTCAAGAAATAGTGCCACTGAGTTTGTCTAAGAAGAAACAGAGCCACCAGGGTTACATAAATATACATACTTCCTGGTGATACAGCATTTGTAAGAGGGAATTTCCTCCAGCAAAAGGACATGACTAATGTGATAGAAAAAGATGACTAGACAAGCAACTCCGAACATGTAAAAATACTTCCCTGAAAACTGTGTTTAAGGCACTGACAGTTTTATAGAGGAAAAAAATGTAAATTCAGCGGTAGGGCTGGTGTGTTTAATTTTTTTTTCTAATCATAAAACATTCAGTTCAGGTGTGGCTTTTGCTTCATGATAAAAAGGAGGAAAATTCCACTCTCCCAGATCTCTGGCAGAATTCACAAAAAGACATGCCTAGCTTGTGGGAATAAGAGATGTCTCTAACTTAAACATAATAAAGTAATATTGTCATAATTGCATTTAAACATTGCTTCTTCATCATAAAATATAAACATGTTCTAGTTTTCTTCATCTAAAAATCTATTATTTTGCTGCATGAAAGAGCTAGACCATGTTTGATATCCCCCAGTTCTCTTTGAGGGAGACTGAGTACATAATTAATCCTGGCCTGAAATCAACTATATAAGAGTTGAATGAATACCAAGTCCGACTGGGGAGGATTTTACCATATGAATGTTCTTTTCCTAAGACTAAAACACAGGTTAGATTTCCAAGTTTCAGAATGTTGCTCAATGAAAGAAATATCATGCCCATGAGGAAAGAGTAAATCAAACTGTGGTGTAATCTATAATCAAAGGCACCAATAGTCAGAGTATGCAGAACAAAGGTTTACTAAGCTAGACAAGACAAAGGGGAAAGATTAATACACAAACCCTTTCAAGTAAATGGTTTTCTATGGCTGAAACATGAAAGAGTGTTATAATTGAGAATATTTTCTTTTAGGGTTATTTATTGTAGTTGTTATTGTTACGGTCTTTTTTCTCTTCTTTTAAAATTTCCTTCTGTAATTTTTTTATTAGATATTTTCTTCATTTACATTTCAAATGCTGTCCTGAAAGACCCTATACCCTCCCCCTGCCCTGCTCCCCAACCCACCCACTCCTGCTTCCTGGCCCTGGCATTCCCTTGTACTGGGGCATATGATCTTCAAAAGACCAAGGGCCTCTCATCTCATTGATGGCCAACTAGGCCATCCTCTGCTACATATGCAACTAGAGGCACAAGCTCTGGGGGGTACTGGTTAGTTCATATTGTTGTTCCTTCTATAGGGTTGCAGACCCCTTTAGCTCCTTGGGTACTTTTTTTAGCTCCTTCATTGGGGGGCCCTGTGTTCATTCCAATAGATGACTGTAAGCATCCACTTCTATATTTGCCATGCACTGGCACAGCCTCACAAGAGATAGCTATATCAGGGTCCTGTCAGCAAAACCTTGCTGGCATATGACATCATAAAATGTCAAAGCATCTGTAAGGCAAAAGACTCTATCAATAAGACAAAAAGGCCACCAACAGATTGGGAAAGGATTTTTACTAATCCTAAATTCAACAGGGGACTAATATCCAATATATACAAAGAACTCAAGAAGCTGGACTCCAGAAAATCAAATAACCTTATTTAAAATGGGGTACAGAGCTAAACAAAGAATTCTTAACTGAGGAATACCATATGGCTGAGAAACAGCTGAAAAAATCTTCACCATCCTTAATCGTCATGGAAATGCAAATCAGAACAACCCTGAGATTCCACCTCACACCAGTCAGAATGGCTAAGATTGTTATGTTTTTTTTAAACCAGCTCTGAGACTGGTACAAATAGATTAACTCTTTCTACAAAGATAGATTATTAAAAACAAACAAAGAAACAAATATTTTCCAAGACACTATTAGTTTAACTTAACTCTAACTCCACAACAATTAAAATACTTCTTTAAATTAAATAAAGGACATTGATCAGAGAGCAGATGGGTTTGATTTCATCCAGTGCTAAAATCCTTTCTTGTCATTTAGCTTCAATACATTAGAAAAGAAGAGAAAAAAATCACAAGGGAATGAGGAGTAGAAAAGGAAAGAGAAGACACAGGAGAAAAGAGAAGAAGAGAGGAGAATACAGGAAAACACACTGCATTGGTGCTGGATCTAGTGATGAAGAGGGAGGTCAGCAGAAGTGTGTGCTGTTAGCAAGTTAAATTGGTCCCATTGTATACTTAAGGGGGTACTGAAAAGGTACAGATAAATTATTGAAATTTTTATCATAGTAACAAATGTATATCATGTTACTCTCCATACTGGGGAATTAATTTTTCATAAAGAAAGTAACATATTAATACTATAGGCAATTTAGTTCTAAAATTAACTATATTATGCCTCAACTGTAGCAATACATTTGCATTTGGTGGGTATGCTGGCTAGTTTTGTGTCAACTTGACACAGCTGGAGTTATCACAGTGAAAGGAGCTTCAGTTGGGGAAATGTCTCCATGAGATCCAGCTGTGGGGCATTTTCTCAATTAGTGATCAAGGGGGAAAGGTCCCTTGTGGGTGGTGCCATCTCTGGGCTGGTAGTCTTGGGTTCTATAATAAAGCAGTCTGAGCAAGCCAGAGGAAGCAAGCCAGTAAAGAACATCCCTCCATGGCTTCTGCATCAGTTCCTGCTTCCTGACCTGCTTGAGTTCCAGTCCTGACTTCCTTGGTGATGAACAGCAGTGTGGAAGTGTAAGCTGAATAAATGTTCAACTTGATTAACATGTTTTTGTTCTTTTATTGTTAATATCATTCTCTTTAGGGTTCAGTGGGGTACAGATGGGATGGCACAGATAAGCAGGTAGGAGGAAGGAGGGTCGAACCTTGTGCTTTAGAATATGAATGCAAATTTGTAACAACTGAGAGGATATTTTTCTGTTTAGAAACATAATTATCCTAAAAAATAACTAATAGAAAGTATGAGAAAAACTAAAATTTTAGAAAATATAGAATATGGCATCAAATGTTTCTTTATACTAAATGTGGTTAAAATATGATTACAAGAGGGATGACTTTTATAATTGTTTAATTTCAGTGAATTTAGTAGGTTTTAAAATTTTTTAATATAAGTAGGAATTCCAAGTGTGTATACAGAGATCACTTTTCAGAGTCTTGGGCAGGCCTCCCTAAAGCCCGCTGAGCTTGGGCTAACTGAAATCAAAACAATATTCCATGCTGTAAAATATTTCCTCAATTAGTATTATACGAAATAAGTGAAGTGGATAGTACAATAGCAAAACCATGGTCTCTAGACAGAAGAAATAAATATCGAATGCTGTAGAGTTAAAAATGACTTTACACTTTTGGAAATTTTAATTTTGTAGTTTCATTGTTTTTGAGTATGAAGAAAACTTTATGCTATTTAAGATCATATTTCAAAACCTGTTCTTTCCACATACTCCAGAATCTCTCATTAATAATTTTTTGCATTCCTATAATGACTGTTATAAATCCCGAAGAACATTAACTTGGCATCTTAGCATTTGTTTCTCTTACCAGATTGTGGGAAGATATGGGGTTGATCAGGATACAGGGACTGGTTCAAGGGTTCCGGCCAAGTGATTTCCAGGTATTGGAGGTTTAATGTTCTGTGTTATCATGTTCTTCAAATGATTCTTTGTCATTTTATGAGGGCTAAGATGAAAGGTATAGGCAGACAGCTAAGAAAGAAGCAATTTTCTCCATGGTTTATACAATAGTAGAATACAAACCAATAAAATGGGTATCAGAATGTAGAAAGATAAGTTAAGGTCTTTATGTCCGAGACTGGTGGATTAAAGTGACATGATAAAGCAAAGGAGCCAGCAGTTGTCTCAAATAACAACAAAAAGTCACAACCAGAGAAATAGTGGATCCTTAGGAGCTGAACATTGGCTGGATACTAATTTGAACTGACCTGAGCACGTGTAGCTTTCTATGATTCCTATTAACATGTAAGTATTGATATAAACCTGAAAGTATATTATGCCAGTAATCTAAAGCAATAAGTGGCTCTGGCAAATTGTATTTTACTACGTGTTTCTTAGCTGATTTTTGCACCAGAATACAGAGACGTAAGAAATTACAAACTTATTTAAAAGTTATGAATACACTAGAACATAACCTAAATATATACTGTATTTTTATACTGGGATAATCTCCATTTAAACAAATTTTATATATTTATAATTATTATAACTGACAAATATTATTATGTGCATGTGTACATGTATGTCTATGTGTGCTATGTATATGGAAGAGGGCATTAAAGTAAATGCCAAGGCATATATGGGCAGGTTAGAGGAAAATTTTCTGAAATAGGTTTTCTTCTTTCACCTTTCCTTCAAGTATTGAACTCAGACCATCAGGTGTCACACTACTGAGCCATCCATCACTCTGGTGCTACAATGATCTCTTAGTTCCTTGGGCTTATCATTTTTAAATGTCAATGTGCATATTCAAGGGATGGAAAGTCAATGTTAGTCTGGTTTCCTGAGAATGGTACAGAAAATGTGAACTTGATATTTTGGGAGAAGACTAACCTTTAGGAAGGACATATAGAAAAGGGGTATGCATTCTGAAAACCTCACTTCTCTATTTCATCCTCTTCTTTCCTAGTATAAAACATATCAAGAGTAGCGAGAATGTTCTAAAATATACAAAGGAGCACCAGTAGATATTAGATGGTCTGGTTCACAGCTATATGCCTTATAGAGTGCATCCTTCTGTTGTTCTGATTCTTCTGTGCCAGAGCAGGAAAGGGTGACATGTAAACCATGAGTTTGTGCCTTGGGTGACTGGGTAGGTGCCTATGCAATCTTGGAAAGGGACTTGGTCTCTCTCTTGGTCCATTTAATTATTTTTCCTTTTTCTGAAATCTACTTCAAAAGCCAACAATGTACACTATAAGTCTGTAAAAACACGTGCATGAAACAAATACATAAATGTAGATTATTTTCCCCCAGTGAAAACTAGCCTCAGAGAGCTAAGCACGTACCACCTTTCTGGTTAGTTCATTATCTTCTTAGATGTGTTGACAGATGTGTGAGAAGAACATTTTGGGAGGAAGGAAAAATAATGAACATTTCAACTCTCTAGGATAAAATGCCTTGAAGTATTAGAAGCACTCAATGTCAAAGGATGAAGGGACCTCTTTTTACAACATCAGGCTCATTGGACTTGGGAGTTATGAGGCATCCTGAGATTGATCATTGTGGGACAAAATGACTACAGCACCTCTGCTTAGAGATTATTATCTAGAGCTCACAGTGTTTACACAAATGTTCTATGCAATTTCCTTGTGAAAGAGTCAGACAATAAAGAAGAGGAAAAAGAAAGGAGGAAGGAAAGACAAAATACTATGCTTTTACTGCAGGGTTATTAGCATCTAGAATATCTATGTTTTTCAAATATATAAAAAAAGGCTTTCACAAATATCCTTTTTGCACTATTAAATTATCTAAACTTATTGCATAAAAGTATTTTTGACTAGAATAAATGTTGAAAGCTTGTCATATTACTACTATTAGAACAAAAGTAAATAAAATTAGAATCAGGAGTATTATGTGTAAATTAACATTTTTGCTACTGCTTCCTATTTGTAATTTTTATTCTCTGAATCAGAAGACTTTAGTCATAAAGTTCACAAAAATTCCCTGCTATATCTTAATTTTGAGAAATGGGATATAAAGTTGAACTAAAAGAGATGTTAATAACAAGGAAGAGGACCATGCTGTAGATTTAACTGAATATCTTTACAGAGAAATATTAAATGTGATATTTAAATAGAAAGAAAAGTAAAAGTAATGTGAGATTTCCTTAAAACGGATATCTGACATAACCAAATAAAGTGAAATAAACATGCATGCATGAGAATGGCTCAAGAGTCTCCTTGAAGATCTTTGGATCAAACTATGCTTTTCTGAATTTTCAGTTTTAAGTTTTGTCCTTTTACTTTATGATCCTAAATCATACCCCTTAGACAAAAAGAAAGTGTATCTCTATTCAGAAACAACAGAGAGACTTCTTCAAGAACCCAATTCAAGAGTGTTTATTTAAATTATCATCAGCCTCCTCTCAAATGCCAGTAATGACTTCCTTACAGTGATGTTACAAATGAGTGATTCTCAAACACATGTCCTTCAGACCACCAGAACCATAGTTAAGGAGGCTACATGCAGATTCTCAGTGTTCCCTGTAAACTAGTAGGAGAGATCTTGTGGTATTTGCCCAGAGAACACATGATTTCATCAATCACATCGACAATTTAATACAGAGTGAGCAAAGTTTGAGATCCTCAGCTAAACAGTCCTGTTATTGTCAGTGCATGTCTCCAAACCTCATGTATGGCCATCCCTTTGATATAACATGCTCCTTGCACTGAAGCAATTCCATGAAGCATCCACTGGTGATTAGAAGGCATCTGGCTGGGGAGAAATGATGCTGGAAAACTGAACCAGGAGGACAAAACTTGTGAATAGGAAGATAGCATAAGGAAGTATAAAAGATTAGTATTTTTCATATATTTATTCTAGAATGTCACAGCTCACAATTCCAGGACCATTATTTTCTGTGGACTACAGATTAGTTAAATATTTTTGCGGTAACAATGCATGATGTCACAATGACTATGAGCAATGAGTTTTATGTAAGTACCTGCAAAAATAAACAAAAGTCAGATCTGTATTCTAATTAAACTAAATATTTGTTACTGGAATTTGATTTCCATCTAAGAAATTATTATTAGTTAGACATCCTAAAAATCACTTAAAATGTAAAAATCATACTTAATTCCCATAGTTGTACCAAGGTATACAGTGGGCATGGTTTCACACTTCAGTTTCCCAATCATTGTCATAAAGTTACTGCTCTGAAAATTTAAATTTGCCTAAAGAATATCATCAAAAAACACATTGCTGGGGCTTCCTAGAAGTGCTTCTGGTACTGAAATTCAGGGAGAGATTCCGATTAGTCATGATTTCTCAAGAATTCTAGATGGGGTTAATGTGCACCAATACCAAGTTGCTAAGTATGTCCTTGAAGAGAATCTTCTCTCCTGCAGCCATAGAGCTCAAGTTGCTGAAAATCAAGCTGAAACCCTCATTGTAAAGTTGGCTGACTACAGCGACAACTCAAGTCTCACCCTCAGAGTGTGTAGACAGTTAAAGTAAGGGCACTAATTGGCAAAGAATGGGATCTTATAACATGGGATGGGGATGTGTGGGAAGACTGTGTTGAAACTGAGAATTTTGAATCTTCAGATTCTCAAGGGTTTGCCCCACCTGAGGAAGTAGTACCCTCAGCCCCAACCCTTGAAATAATGCCTTCCCCATATGAGAACATTAATTATGCAGAGTCTGATAGACAGCAGTGACTTTCATTGAAGAAAATGCCAGACAAGATAACACTGATGTTTCTCAAGGCCCACCAATAGTTTCTTCTAGACATGAAACTAGACTCAAAGCAAAACAGGCTACTAGAAGGGAGGTAGAAAGTGTAGTCCATAAGGAAATTCTCTACGCTACTAAGGAGCTTAATGAATTTGCTAATTTATTCAAGCAGAAACCTGGCGAATATGTGTGGGAATGGATTTTAAGGGTGTNGGATAAGGGTGGAAGGAACATAAAACTGGAGCAGGCTGAGTTTATTGACATGGACCCTCTGAGTGGAGATTCGAGGTTTAATACACAAGCTCGCACAGTTAAAAAACGGTGTCAAAAGTTTGTTTGAAAGGTTGGCTGAAATGTTTATCAAAAGATGGCCCGGAAAGGACTTGGAGATGCCTGATATTCCGTGGCTTAGTGTTGATGAAGGGATTTTAAGACTTAGGGAAATTGCAATGCTAGAGTGGATATATTGTGTAAAACCTAATCTTCCACAATGGGAAGGTCCAGAAGATATGCCCTTTACCAGCATTATAAGACTCAGACTGTTGAGAGGGGCACCAGCACATTTGAAGAGTTTTGTTCTTGCCCTTTTCCTTGTGCCAGACCTTAGCACTGGAGATGCTGTTGCTCAATTAGATGAAGTAAATTCAATGGGTTTAACTGGACCCTGAGGTAACAAGGGCCAGGTGGCAGCATTGAATTCCCAGAGACAAGGTGATCCTAGTTATTATAATGGACAGAATAGTCAAAACAATGCTTATAATAACATACCCTGTAATGGTCAGTACAGAAGAGGGGAAATTTATAATGACATGACT
>NC_034592.1:33218475-33230556 GCF_900095145.1 Mus pahari | reverse complement strand
CAGCCTCTTTCCCCAGCCATCCCTGTCATTGCTCAATGGGCACATGAACAAAGTGGCCATGGAGGTAGAGATGGAGGTTATGCTTAGGCTCAGCAACACGGACTTCCACTCACCAAGGCTGACCTGGCTATAGCTGCTTCTGAATGCCAGATCTGCCAACAGCAGAAACCAACACTGAGCCCCAGATATGGCACCATTCCTCGAGGTGACCANCCAGCAACCTGGTGGCAGGTTGACTACATTGGACCACTTCCTCCGTGGAAAGGACAGCGTTTTGTTCTTACTGGAGTAGATACTTATTCTGGTTATGGNTTTGCCTTTCCTGCACGTAATGCCTCTGCTAAAAGCACCATCTGCAGATTGACAGAATGCCTTATCTATCGTCATGGTATTCCACACAGTATTGCTTCTGACCAAGGAACTCATTTCACAGCCAGAGAAGTGAGACAGTGGGCCCATGATCATGGAATTCACTGGTNTTACCATGTTCCCCATCATCCTGAAGCAGCTGGTCTGATAGAAAGATGGAATGGCCTTTTGTAGATGCAGTTACAGTGCCAATTAGTTCCCCATCATCCTGAAGCAGCCGGTCTGATAGAAAGATAGAATGGCCTTTTGCAGATGTAGCTACAGTGCCAATTAGGTGATATCAGCATGGAGGACTGGGGCAGAGTTCTTCAGAAGGCAGTATATGCTTTGAATCAGCGTTNAATATATGGTACAGTTTCCCCCATAGCCAGGATCCATGGGTCCAGGAATCAGGGGGTGGAAAAGGGAATAGTTCTACTCACTTTCACTCCTAGTGACCCTTTAGGAAAATTTTTGCTTCCTGTCACCATATCTCTAAGTTCTGCTGGCCTAGAAGTTTTGGCTCCAGAGTGGGGAGTGCTCCTACCAGGAGCTACAAAAAACATTGCATTGAACTGGAAGCTCAGACTTCCCCCTGGTCATTTTGGGCTTCTAATGCCCTTAAACCAACAGGCTAAGAAAGGAATAACAGTGTTAGGAGGGGTGATAGATCCAGATTGCCAAGGGGAAATTGGATTACCTCTTCACAATGGAGGTAAGCAAGATTATGTCTGGAATGTAGGAGATCCCTTAGGGCGTCTCTTAGTACCACTATGTCCTACCATGTCCATTAAAGTCAATGGGAAACTACAACAGCCTAATCCAAGCAGGATGACAAAGGACACAAACCCATCAGGAATGAAGGTATGGGTCAATCCTCCAGGAAAAGAGCCAAGACCTGCTGAGGTGCTTGCCAAAGGTGAAAGAAATACAGAATGGGTAGTAGAGGAAGGTAGTTATAAATACCACTTAAGGCCACGTAACCAGTTGCACAAACAAGGATTATAAATAATATGAATGCTCCTATCTTATTTTGCTAATGAATACATTTGTCTTTCTTCCAATTTCTTTAACATCAATTTGTATTTAAGTTGAGACACTAAAAGGATGTTCCCAAGGGACATTGCCCCATTGTAAATTTTCAAATGCGTTTGTGATTGTATGGGGGATAGGTATATCATGTTAGGCATATTCACAAACTTGTTATTGTTTCATGTGAACATGAGATATTATTTGTGTCAAGTTGACAAGAGGTGGTGACTGTTCCTGGTTTTCAACTTGACTATATTTGGAATGAACTACAATCCAGAATTGGAAGGCTCACTAGTGACCCTAATCTGGAGGCTGGGAGATAGAAGTTTCTGATCTGGATTTTGGTGTGGAGATCTTGAGGCATAGTGGCTATGGATTCTAGAAGATTAAGACAGGGAGATCTAGTTCAAGGTCATCTGGGATTAAAGGTGTGGTAGCACACACCTTTAATCTAGGTTTATACTTTCTGCTGGAGACCATATAAGGACATTGGAAGAAGAGAGTCTTGTTCTCTCTCTTCTGCCTTCTTGCCTTATGAGACTAAGCAACTACTAGATCCTTGGGCTTGCATTCACAGCTACTACTGAACCATTGTTGGGAATTAGATTGCAGACTGTAAGTCATCAATAACTCCCTTTACTATATAGAGACTATCCATAAGTTCTGTGACTCTAGAGAACCCTGACTTATACAATTGCCTAAAGAATATCATCAAAAAACACATTGCTGGGGCTTCCTAGAAGTGCTTCTGGTACTGAAATTCAGGGAGAGATTCCAATGAGTCATGATTTCTCAGGAATTCTAGATGGGGTTAATGTGCACCAATACCAGATATTATTAATAATAAGCTTGTTCATTTCTGGCACTGTTCATCTCAAGTTGGAGAGCAAAAGGACAAAGGATATAAAAAAATTAGATTTCCAAGGATGTTGTGGAGAGCCTGGCTTAGACTTGCTTATCAGCAGCACATGAGGAGACATGGATGAGTCTTGACTCCAGAGACCTGGGAGGGGAAGAGAATATCAAAGGAACAGGGTGGAGAACCTTCTTCTTATTACACTGATCACAGGTCTGCCTGATTCATGCTGACTTTAAAGCCATCTCATTGAAGAACTAAAATTGTTCCATATGAATCATCTTTCTGAATTCCAATTCATTATTGTTGTGTTTAATTTTAAAGAATATGATGACTGTATGGTCAAGTAACTGTTGTACATTTCAAGCCAACTGAAAACAAAATCTTGATAAATGCCAGGACCTTACTTTTAAGACCTTTTCTGCTTTGTGCTAGTGTGAAAGCAAGGGGTTTTCTTTCAGGGGTCTTGAGTCTATCCATGAGATCATGGATCAAAAGTCACATAGTAGAAATGTCTCCCATGCCCTTGTGCCTCCATCTTTTACATCTTTGGGACCTATCTTTGTCCAGTATCTTATCTTCTGACCTCCCTCTGCATAAGCATCATCTCCATTCTTTGCCACATTTGTTCACTCCTGAATTTTTTTTTCAAATATAGACAGTTGTAAAAAGTAATTTTTTCCACACATATTTTCCCCTTAGGTATACACTTTTATTAATTTCTGAAAAAGCCAGATATAGAAGTGAAGACTTACCCAATGTGTCATTATCAATCAGGCTATATTTGAAAATATCTTCGAGACATTCCTTTGGATATGTCTGGACTATCTGGGATAATGTTTGCAGATTCATTTGACTGAGATAGAATAGATCTCCTGAAATTCAGTATTAATTTTATGGTTTTACTTTAAAAGTATTACATAATTTAGTTTCATGTTAATCACTCATTTTTACTTGTAGATGATAGATATTAAGAAATATTTCATGATGGAAATTGAAAGTCAAAAGCTACAACTAACACTGAGCTCTCAAATGCTAAGGGCCAAAGACTGCTTCCCATACTCTTTCTCCTGGGTTGCTGGGTTTTGCTGCTTCAACACATGAATTTCCAGAATATAGTAAATTCTCTAAATTATTTGCTGAACAATTACTGGCAGGCAAATCAGTCTCTATTTATTTGTATATACTCAAGATATAGTTTTCTTTAAGGCTCAAATCCAACAGACTGTATCACAACATTCACAGGCTCTAGAACTACATTATTTCCCACCTTCTCAAACTTTAGCAATATCTATCAGTAGTACATTGTCATGTAATGTTATTTTCAGATTTCACAGGCCTATATTTCACTCCTTTATATTTGTAGTTCATGACACAGTACATCTTGGTGATATAACAAATTAAAAAAAAAAAAAAAGAAAACTTTTATTTTTTTACAGTCCAGTCATTGCCACCCTCCCAGTCCACCCTCCCACAGTTCCTCATCACATTTTTCTTCTTCTTCTCTTCAAGAAGAAGCCACACACACACACACACACACACACACACACACACACACACACACACACACCAGACCTCCTCACTCCCTGGGGCCTCAAGTCTCTCCAGGGTTAGGCATATCTCACACGGAGGACAAACCAGGCAGTCCTCTACTATATATGTGTCCGAGCCTCAGACCAGCTCGTGTATATTGCCTGGTTGGTAGCTTAGTGTCTGAGAGATCTTAGGGTTCTGGGTTAGTTGAGTCTGCTCATCTTCCTATGTGGTCGCCCTCCTCCTCAGCTTCTTTCAGTCTTTCCCTAATTCAACCACAAGGATCCCTGACTTAGTCCAATAGTTGGATGTTAGTATCTGTGTTTGTCTCAGTCAGCTGATTGTTGGGCCTCTCAGAAGACAGCCATGCTAGGCTCCTATCAGTAAGGACACTATACCATCAGATATAGTATCAGGCCTTGGAGCTTCCCCTTGAGATGGATCCCAAGTTGGGCCAGTCACTGGACAGCCTTTCCCTCAGTCTCTTCTCCATTTTTGTTCCTGAAGTTCTTTTAGACAGGAACAATTCTGGGTAAGAATTTTTGACTTTTGGATGACAATACCACCATTCACTCTGCTGACCTTCTGAGCTTCTGTCCTGACTCTACCCCCCACTATATCTAATCTTTTTACTCTTTTTACTTTTCTCTTCCCATCTCCCACCCATGACACTCTCCCTCTGCCTCTAGTGATTATACTCTTCTCTCTTCCAAGTTGTATCCTCATTTGGGTCTTTTAGCTTCTTAACTGTTGAATTCTGTGGAGAGTAATCTTGGTTATTCTATACTTTCTTGGCTAATATACACTTATTAGTGAGTACATACCATGCATATCCTTTTGGGTCTGAGTTACCTTACTCATGAATATATTTTCTAATTCCATCTATTGGACTGCAAAATTCATAATTTTCTTGGTCTTTTTTTATTATTAGATATTTTCTTTATTTACATTTCAAATGTTATCCCCTTTCCTGGTTTACACTCCAAAAATCCTCTATTCCCTACATCCTCCCCCTGCTCATCAGCACACCCACTCCCTCTCCCTGGCCCTGGCATTCTCCTATATTGGGGCAATGTGGGAACTTTCACAGGACCAAGGGCCTCTCACCGATTGATGACTGACTAGGCTATCCTCTGCTATATATGCAGCTAGAATCATGAGTCCAACCATGTGTTTTCTTTGGTTGGTGGTTTAGTCCCAGGGAGTTCTGTTAGTTCATACTGTTGTTCCTCCTATGGGGGTTGCAAAACTCTTTAGTTACTTGGGTACTTTCTCTAGCTCCTTCACTGGGAACCCTGTGCTCAGTCCAATGGGTGACTGTAAGCAACCAGTTTTGTACTTGTCAGGCACTGGCAGAGCCTCTCAGGAGACAGTTATATCAGGCTCCTGTCAGCAAGCTCTATTGCATCCGCAATAGTGTCTGGGATTGGTGGTTGTTTGGATTGGATCCCCAGGTGGGGCAGTCTCTGGATGGTCATTCCTTCAGTTTCTGCTATACACTTTGTCTCTGTAACTCCTTTCATGGGTATTTCATTCCCCATTCTAAGAAGGAGTGAACTATCCATACTTTGGTCTTCCTTCTTGAGTTTCATGTGTTTTGCAAATCGTATCTTGGGTATTCTACGTTTCTGGGCTAATATTCACTTATCAGTGAGTTCATATCAGGTGAGTTCTTTTGTGATTATGTTACTTCACTCAGGATGATATCTTCCAGATCCATCTATTTACCTAAGAATTTCATAAATTTATTGTTTTTAATAGCTGAGTAGTACTCCATTGTGTAAATGTACCACAGTTTCTGTATCCATTTCTTTGTTGAGGGACATCTGTGTTCTTTCCAGCTTCTGGCTATTATAAATAAAGCTGCTATGGACATAGTGCAGCATGTATCCTTATTACATGTTGAAGCATCTTCTGGGTATATGCTCAGGAGTGGTATTTCTAGATCCTCTGGCACTATGTCCAGTTTTCTGAGGAACCACCAAATTGATTTCCATAGTGCTTTTACCAGCTTGCAATCCCACCAGCAATGGGACATCCAGGTTGTTTACAGCTTCTGGCTATCACAAACAAGGCCAATATGAACATAGTGAAACATGTGCCTCTGTGACATGGTGGGGCATCTTTTGGGTATATGCCCAATAGTGGCACAGCTGGATCTTCAAGTAGATCTATTTCCAAATTTCTGAGGAAATCTCCAGATTGATTCCCAGAGTGGTTTTTCAAGTTTGCAATCCCACCAGCAATGGAGGAGTATTCCTCTTACTCCACATCCTTACAAATATATGGTATCACCTGCAGTTTTGATGTTAACCATTCTGATAGGTATAACAAATCTTAATCATCACTTACATTATAAAGTATTAGTTAAGCACTGTGTGCCAGAGAATTTAAAAGTTTTTGTGTATAAATAGCCAAGAGAGAGAATGTCATGCTCCAAGAGCTTATAAACTAAGGCCAGGAAAGTGATCTGAAGGGAACAGGTGAACAAATAAAAGACCAATTATTTATGAAAATTGCTGATAAAAAAATAGGGTTATCAAGGGAAGTGTCCTAGGCAAAGGTCTTAGCATGATTAGGACAACTGAAAAGAAGTCAGTGCTACTAAAATACTAAAATACATCACAGGCTTAATGGTAAAGTTAATAAGATACCCTGGAAACAGACTCACATTCCTGATGCCTGGCTAGGAAAGTCAGATCAAAATTCATGTGAAGACAGGTTATTACATGCCTTATGCCTGACTAGGAAAATCAGATCAATTGTACATGTGGAAACAGGTCATTTGTACAGTAAAATATTTGAGTTGAATTATTTTTCTTTTTTATGTTACACTCTTCGCTACATGTTTTCTGTTCCTAAAGCTGTATTACTTAAGAATTTTAATGTTTAGCATACATTTTCAGATATATTTTAGATATCTCATGTTTCCCAACAGCGAAAACATGTGTAAGAAGTGTATGAAAGAAGGGCAATCATGAGTGGGACAAAGTTCAAGCTGGATTAGCTCACACGTTAGTAGACATATATGTTTTGATGTCAAAAAGTGTGCTTTGGTGTTTTAAATTAGCCTAATTACATCATTCAAAACAGGATACCCATGTTCATTTCCTCCAAAGCTTGTCTTAAACATTCTGAGTAGATTTAATGTTGCAGTAGTTTTGAGAAGTAAATCATTATTTCTTCATACACTTCAGGAATATCAGAATTATGTCCTCCTACTATAGCCTCCATATAAACGATTGTAACTAAATAAACTTTAAATTAAAAAGATAAATTAACATTCAGAGTCTTTTTTCTTCCTTTGATTTCTTGATATATAGTCTAACTTATTACTTATCTTGTCTATATCTGTACTTTAGCAAATGTAAGTATAAACTTTATTTCTATTCAAATTAATTTTTAACTGGTAAAAACCTTAAATATGTACATACTTAAGAGATGTTACCTAATATATTTATGTAAGCTGAATTTCACAAAGTATTAGGTTATATATAACAATTGTCCGAGTTATTTTTCTTCTTTGCTTTTAATGGATATTTCTTTTATTACATTTCAAATGTTAACCCCTTTGCAGGTTTTCCCTCTGGAAGCCTGCTATCCCACCCCACCCCCTTTTTCTACGAGGGTGCTCCCCTACCCGCCACCCACTCCTACCTCACCGCCCTCTCATTTACCTACACTGAGGCATGGAGCCTTCACAAGACCAAGGGCATCTCTTCCATTGATGTCTAACAAGGCCATCCTCCAATACATATGTGGCTGGAGCCATGAGTTGCTCCATGTATGTTCTTAGGCTGGTGGTTTGGTCCCTGGGTCCTCTAGGGGGTCTGGTATCATATAACAGGCAAAAATTAATTATTAAAATTAAAATAATATTTAAGAATTTCATATGTCTGTATAGTGAAACAGGGTCAACATTAGAGTTAAGGTTAGATTTAGGGTTAGGTTTAGGGATAGGGTTAGGTTTAGGGTTAGGGTTGGTGTTAGGGCTAGGGTAAGGGTTAAGGTTAGGGTTAGGACTAGGGTTAGGTTTAGGGTTAGGGTTAGGGTTAGGGCTAGGGCTAGGGTTAGGTTTAGGGTTAGGGCTAGGGCTAGGGCTAGGGCTAGGGTTAGGGTTAGGGCTAGGGCTAGGGCTAGGGCTAGGGTTAGGTTTAGGGTTAGGGTTAGGGTTAGGGCTAGGGCTAGGGCTAAGGCTAGGGCTAGGGCTAGGGCTAGGGTTAGGGTTAGGGCTAGGGCTAGGGTTAGGTTTAGGGTTAGGGTTAGGGTTAGGGCTAGGGCTTGGGCTAGGGCTAGGGCTAGGGCTAGGGTTAGGGTTAGGGCTAAGGCTAGGGCTAGGGCTAGGGTTAGGTTTAGGGTTAGGGTTAGGGTTAGGGCTATGGCTAGGGCTAGGGTTAGGTTTAGGTTTAGGGTTAGGGTTAGGGTTAGGGTTAGGGCTAGGGCTAAGGCTAGGGCTAGGGCTAGGGTTAGGGTTAGGGTTAGGTTTAGGGTTAGTGTTAGGGTTAGGGTTAGTGTTAGGGTTAGGGTTAGGGTTAGGGCTAGGGGCTAGGGCTAGGGCTAGGGCTAGGGTTAGGGTTAGGGTTAGGTTTAGGGTTAGGGTTAGGGTTAGGGTTAGGGTTAGGGCTAGGGCTAGGGCTAGGGCTAGGGTTAGGGTTAGGGCTAGGGCTAGGGTTAGGGTTAGGGTTAGGGTTAGGGTTAGGGTTAGGGTTAGGGCTAGGAATAGGGTTAGGTTTTGGTTTAGGTTTACGGTTAGGGTTAAGACTAGCGCTAGGGTTAGGTTTAGGGTTAAGGTTATGTTACAGTTATGGTTAGGTCTAGGTCTAGGTCTAGGGTTAGGGTTAGGGTTAGGGTTAGGGTTAGGGTTAGGGTTAGGGTTAGGGTTAGTGCTAGGGCTAGGGTTAGGGTTAGGGTTAGGGTGAAATTTCGGGCCTGACCCTGCAATCTTCTGCTATGTATTTTCTCAAGAGCCTCAGACCAGCTCGTGTGTGCTGCTTGTCTCAGTGTCTTAGAGATCTCATGGCCCCTCATTAGTTTGCCTGCCAGGTTACATATGGTATGACTCTCCTCCTCAGCTTCTTCTGGCCTTTCCCTCATTTAACAAAAGCTTTTCTGACTTTCTTCCAATGGTTAGGGTTAGGGTTAGGGTTAGGGTTATGGTTATGGTTAGGGTTAGGGTTAGGGGTTAGGGTTAGGGTTAGGGTTAGGGTTAGGGTTAGGGTTAGGGTTAGGGTTAGGGCTAGGCCTAGGGTTAGGGCTAGCGTTAGGGTTAGGGTTAGGGTTAGGGTTAGGGTTAGGGTTAAGGTTAGGGGTTAGGGTTAGGGTTAGTGTTAGGGTTAGGGCTAGGCCTAGGGTTAGGGCTAGCATTAAGGTTAGGGTTAGGGTTAGGCTTAGGTTTAAATTTCGGGCCTGACCCTCCAATCTTCTGCTATGTATTTTCTCAAGAGCCTCAGACCAGCTCGTGTGTGCTGCTTGTCTCAGTGTCTTAGAGATCTCATGGCCCCTTTGTTAGTTGGACTGCCAGGTTACATATGGTGTGACTCTCCTCCTCAGCTTCTTCTGGCCTTTCCCTCATTTAACAAAAGCTTTTCTGACTTTCTTCCACTGGTTGTGTGTAATTTTCGTCTCTTTCTCAGCCATCTGCTTCTCAGATGCCAGCTATTGTTGGCTCCTACCTGTGAGCACTCCATAGCATCAGTAATAGTGTCAGACTTCGGACCCTTCCCTTAAGATGGATCTCATGTTAGTTGGGTCACTAGATTACATTTCCCTCAGTCTCTTCTCCTTTTATTTCCCTGCAGTTCCTTTAGACAGTAATAAGTCTAGGTCAGCATTTTTCACTGTGGGATAATAACCTCATCTCTCCACTCAATGCCCTATCATTCTACTGGAGGTGGATTCTGTGAGTTCCTTCTTCCCACTGCTGTTCATTTCATCTCAGGCTCCTCCCTTTTAGTCCTGAGAGTCTCTTACCTCCCACATCTCTGGAACTTTCCAGTAGGTCTCCCATCTCGCTCTCCTTAAGGTTGCATATTTCCATTCATTGGTTGGCCCTCAGGCCTCTCCTGTTACTCCCCAATACATGATTATTTTCCTCCTTTTCCCCCTCTGACTTTCCTCCTGCAAACAGGTCCTTCTGTCCTTCTGATTCCCATGATTATTTCCTTTTCCCTGCCAAGTAGAATAGAAGCATCTTCACTTAGGCCCTTCTGCTTCGTAACCTTCTTGAGTTCTGTAAATTTTATCCTATGTATTCTGTACCTTGGATTTTATTTGAAATAGATTTTTTTTCACATACCATATTTTGATGTTAGCATCTCCCTATCTCCTCTCAGATCCTCCTGGCCACATTCAACTCCATGCATTCTTCCATTCTCTTTTGCTCTCTTTGGAAGACAATGGTTTTTCTTGGTGGTAGTTACCCTTCCAGTCTGGCTCTTACAGCCATTCTGCCTCCTCTTCTGCATAGTTCCCTGAGCTCCGAGGGAAGAGTGTGAAGAAAACTCCCGGTTTAATAACTGTGTTTCATAGTTACTCACTCTTGGTACATTGTCCAGCTAAGATTCTCTGTGTTGGCTTTCATATATTCCAAATGGATGCTGTTGTGTGGGTAACTAAAGGAGGTATTGATCGATGAGTATAGCAGAATGTCATTAGGAGTCACTTTATTTCTATCTTCCTTTGAACAATGATCTTTTGTTTTCCCCTAATCCTGTGTCCAGTCTAGCCTTAGGTCCTTGGCCCCTCAATGTTTCTAGTATAGATTCCATGGGCAATGTTGCACCGGTATGCCATGCAGGCAGCTCTCCCTTGATCTAGGGTTCTCTGCTGAGTTGGTGGTTAGCTTCCTTTTCTGGTCCCTGGGATTCCATTCTTTCATATCACATGTATTTAACTATCACCCATGATTTTCTGTGTAGTTGGAAAGTGAATGTAGTAGGTCTAAGTGAATTTCTTCTCCTAGCCTCCAATTTTTTTCCCATCCTCCCTTTCTCCTCTCTGGCTAAGCCAGTCCTCTCTGTATTCTATATCTTAACTTAACTTTGGTTTTACCTGCAATCCTCTAGCATCCTTCCTTGTTCTGTTCTTGCTTACAATGGCCCGCTAATAGTTTCCTGACTCTCACTTATGCTTCATATTAAATATATAAACCAAAAGATCTATATATCTGAGAGTCACATAAAAAGTAAAAAAGAATATACAACATTTGTCTCTCTGAACCTGGCTCACTTAGTGTAATTTTCTTCTCTAGATTTATCTACACACCTTCAAATTTCATTATTTTTTTTACAGCACTCTCTGAGTAACTTTTCTACAATATCATATTAAAATGGTAAATTACTGTTTAAAGTTAAAGCTTTAAGTGAAATGTTCCCATTAATCCTTAAATCTGAAATGTCTTCTGAACCTATTTTTTAAAGTACTGTAATCAATTTTAATAAAAGGAAAAAGATAAGAAAACATGAAATATCACTTAAGTTTTCAGAATATAATTGTATATTGGCAAATAATTGTAATATTCTACAGTCAAGAAAATAAATAAATAAAAGAATTTAACATAATTCCCAAGAAAAATAAAATCAAGATAAGTTCTGGGATTCTTGGCCCTCCTTTCTTCCCCAATGTTAAAGTCTTATTCTTTAAATATTCTTTTATGTCAAATATTAAGCATTTAAAATTTTTTTCTGAGCACATCCATGAATAAGCCTCAGTTATAATGGCTTCAAAATAGTTAATTATCTATGGATGCTCATGATTTCCTGAGTTTGGATGTTAATAAAAGATAATACTTTCATTTGAACTAAGTTGAGACTACCTAATTGCACTGTAAAATTATCATAATCTACAGGATAAGAGAACTTTTACATGTTGTAATTTCTAAGCCAGGAGGAACATTGCCACCTCAATATGTTATGATTTTCACACAATGTCTGACTAGTAGAAATTGAATTTATATAAAAATGTCCCTTAGATGCTAAAGATCAATATTCCAAAAAATATTGAGGCTTTCAGAAAGAATTCATGGATTTCAAATTCTGAACTAGAAGATGCCAGCAGTTTATATGACAAAAGAAAATGAATGTAAAATGTGTTTATGTCATGATTTCTTATATCCAATATGTAGTATATAGAACAAGAAAATAACATCACATTGTTGAAAATACTTTGAGAATACCCTAATAACTTCAGTTTTACCTAGGGTAGAATATTTTCAGTCCATGTGGGAGATATTCAATCAAATCTTCAGCCAAGATCATAATCCCTTCATCATCTATACACACACACACACACACACACACACACACACACACACA
>NC_034592.1:33203411-33218444 GCF_900095145.1 Mus pahari | reverse complement strand
ACACACACACACACACACACACACACACAAAGTCATCACTAGGGTTTCTTTTGCTGAAACAAAAAAACAAAAATGAAGTTGGGTAGAAAAAGGTTTATTTGTCCTATACTTCCATAACATTGTTCATCATAGAAGGAAGTCAAGACAGGAACTAAAACAGGGCAGGAACCTAAAGGCAAGAGCTGATGCATAGGCCATGGAGAGGTGTTGCCTACTGACTTGATTCTCCAGACTTGCTCAGCCTGTATTCTTATAGAATCAAACACCACCAGTTCAGGGACAGGACCCCACAATGCAGGAGACCCTTCCCCATCAATCACAGATTTAAATAATGCTTTACCAGCCTACCTAAATCCTGTCCATATGGATCTTACGAACACATTTTTTTTTAGTGCAGGTTCCCTCCTCTCAGTTGATTTTAGTTTGTGTCAGGTTGACATAAACTTATGCAGCACACACTTTCTCAGTCTCCGTTTACTTAGGAAAAAGACAAAAAGGATTTTTTGAAGGCTAATGAACTTGGTAAAGAAAAGAAATCTATCATTTCAGTTTATTTTGTTATAGTAAAATGATGGCCAAAGGAATACAATTATAAAATACAACTTGCACCAGTATAAGCAACTGCTTTAATGTTTTATAAGTGTAGGAGACACAGAAGAAAAAAATAGTACACTAGGGGTTTGAAATGATCCTAGAAAATGCTTATGAAAAGAACAGCAATTAAAGCAAAGACTGATTGAAGAGTCTTATTTTCTATGAAGCTTGTGAGCCTCACATGCATCTAGAGCATCACACTGCATCCCACCTTTGACATCCATGCATTCATAAGTAGGTTCTAGTTGGACAAACAGGCTCATTAGTCCTTTTTTTGTCATACACCCAGAACTTTAGGGTATTAAGATTTCAAACACTAGGTTACACAGACAATTTCTCAGCCCTGACAAAGGCCCTTGAGTTACAGAACTGGCATTCTTTGGGTTAATGACCTAGTGTTTAGGAGTATCATAGACAGGCTGTGTAGAGGCAAATTCACAAGTTTATGAAATTGCTAATATCATGTTCCACATTGTCCTCTTTCTGTTCTTGTTCTCAGGCTTCTATTGTATTTGAGTAAACAGGCATATTTGAACAAATCCAAACCCCCCAGTATATGTTGGATAAGGATTAAGACATCAAATCACTCATGGATCGGGCAATGTTAGGCAGACTAATGAAAAGAATTACTTGACTTGTTTTGCTTCTGGTGGACAGCAGAATGAACTTTTACATTTGCATACCTTTTCAAAGAAAACATCATACTTTTTGATAAACAGCATGGGTTGGCAGAGAAAATGGGATTATTTAAGTAAAACTTGTAGGAACACATTCCCCCCCCCCCATGGAAGGTAAAAGTACTGGCGGAGATAAATGGAATTAGGAGGCACTTTGAAGGTAATGTGTAAACCTGGTGCAATTGAAGCTCCCTAGAATGTTTGAGAAGGAACATAGCTAACACTCCTAGCCATGAAGAGGATAGAGCCTAAAGAAGTCATCTCTAGAGAAGCCTGGTTTCTAGCAGTGGTCCTCAGAGACCAACCCAGCCATAAAACCTTAGACCTACTATCTTCTGCCTCCACTACAGGCTTGAGAGTAATGGTAGCACAGAACTTGTAGGAGTGGCCATTTGCCTAGTATAATTTGAGACTCTGCTGTCTATGCAAGGGGGCCTATGCCTGCCACTGCCTGAATTACAAGGAGCCAGAGACTAGACAGACCAAAAAATAAGGATAAAAATGTAAGACTGGGGAAAAAAAAATCAATGATTACTAATGATATTTGGAGATTCTCAATGATCAGTGCCCCACACAGTTGCCATCAGAAAGGTGTTATCCCATACCTGATGGGAGTAGATGCATACACCCACAGCCGAACCTTAGATAAAGTCAGAAGAACCTTGCAGAATTAAGGAAGGATTGAAGGATCAAGACAGTTTCAGGATAACATGTGAACATATTCCACAGAACCAACTAAGCAGGGCTCATAGGGGACCACAAAGGCAAAAGTGAAAATCAAAGACCCTATATGGGTTGAGCTAGGTCTCCTGCATATACACCACAGTCATGTAGCTTGGTCTTCTTGTGGGACTCCTAAGAGTGGGAGTGAGGATGCCTTTAACTCTTGCCTACTCTTTAGACCCATTTCCTCCTACTGGATTACCTTGTCTAGCCATAATATGAGAGCATGTACTTAGTCTTACTATAATTTGTTTTTGTTTTCCTGTTTTGAAAAACAATTATTATTAACCTTACATACCAATCGCTGGCCCTGGTCTTCCCCTCCCACAGTTCCTCCCATATTTCTGCCTCCTCTTCTCCTCTGAGAGAGTAGAGGTTCCCCTGAGTAGCCCCCCCCACCACCACCACCAGCAATCAAGTTTTTGCAGGGCTAGGCCCATCCTTTCCCACTGAGGCCACACAGGCAGCCTAGATAGAAGAACATATTCCACAGATAGGCAACAGCTTTAGGGATAGCCCTTGTTCCAGTTGTTTGGGACCCATATGAACACCAACCTGCACATCTGTGACATATGTGGGGAGGTGTGGGCCTGAATACCAGAGGTTTTCCACGGAGATCTCTAGCCAGGCCTGGTGTGAGGGTTCCGGCGAAGGGAAGTGAATGTGGGCAGGGAGGGGATGTTGCTTCCCTGCTTCCACTGTGCTGGTTTGCTTCATGCTGCCCTGCACTGAGTCAGGTCAGGCTGGGTGGACAAGAAGCAGGTGAGGAGTGTGGCAGAACCTCAGGAGGCACTTCAGGAGAGCTGATCTCTCCCCAGGTGTTATAGCTCTTAGGACAAAGGCTCAGATGCAGTAGTTCTCGCACCTTTTATTCCCTGGATAAGACTTATGTACACTTTGGGGGATGATTCAGGGTTTGACAGCAGATATTTCTCATTGGCTTAGACTGAGAGTTTGGGGAAACCTTATTTGCATATGGGAGGGCTTGGTGCAGCTATGTGATTAATGCTGCATAAGCATAGCTCTCTGCAGGGGGGCTGTGGGAGGCTGTAACTACATGACAGGAGCCACATGCCCAGGAGGCATTGCTGAACTCCTGCCCTCCCATGCAGGTGGAAATCTCTGCCCACTGGGGATCCAGGGTTCAAGACCTATGTTCTACTGGACACCAGGCTATCTGTGCACAGCCCACTGCCCTACAGGGAGGGGACGTCAAGGTCCATCCTCTGTATGCTATTTAGTTGGTTTTTCAGTCTCTGAGAGCCACAGAGGTCCAGGTAAGTCAAAGCTATTGTTCTTTCTTTGGAGTTCCTATCCCCTTTGGGAACCACAATCTTTATCACAAGTAACTGTTCAATAAAGGTCTCCAAATTCCATCCGTTGTTTAACTGTGGGGCTCTGCATCCACATGAGTAAGCTGTTGGGTGAATCCCATCAGATGATAGCCATGATTCATTCCTGTCTGCAAGCATAACAGGCATCATTTATAGTGTCAGGGAATGGTGTTCACTCATGGAATGCTTCTCTATTTAGACCTGTTATTTCTTGGCCATACCCACAGTCTCTGCATCAGAATAGACAGGATAATTTTGGGTTGAAATTTTGTGGGTGTGTTGGTGTCTCTATCTCACTGGGTATCTTGCCTGGTTATAGGAGGTAGCTACTTCATGTTTCATATCCCTACTACTGTTAGTTTCAGCTAAGCTCACCCTCACTGATTCTTGGCAGCCTCTCCTATTCTTTTCCTCTGCCATGACTGCAAGATGCCCTCTCTGGCCCATAACTGTCAGTTGCAGATTTCCATTCTGTGGCCATCTATTCATCTCTCTTGACTTTCCCTGCCTTAGTTAGGGTTTTACTTCTGTGAACAGACACCATGATCAAGGCAAGTCTTATAAATGACAGTATTTAATTGGGGCTGGCTTATAGGTTCAGAGGTTCAGTCCATTGTCATCAAGGCAGAAGCATGGCAGCATCCAGGCAGGCGTGGTGCAGGAGGAGCTGAGGGTTCTTCATCTTTATCCAATGGGAGCCAGGAGCAGACTGTACATCCTCAAGCATCTAGGCAGAAGATCTCCAAGCCCATCCTCATAGTGATACGCTTCCCTCCAACAACGCCACACATTCTAATAGTGCCACACCCTGGCATGAACATATACAAACCATCATACTCCCATACCTTATCTCAAATCCCCCCAATCCCCTCCCTGATTCCATCTCCCACCCAGTTCCCTCCTTGCACATGCATCTTTTATTTTACCTTCTAAGTGATATTTCAGCATCCTTACTTGGGCCTTCTTTGGGTGTAGCATAGGTATCCTGTCTTCTATCACTAATATCCTCTTATAATGGAGTATATACCATCCATGTTCTTTCATGTCTGGGTTAGTTCACTGAGGAAGATATTCCCAAGTTCATTCAATTTGTCTGCAAAATTCATGGTGTCTTGGTTTTTAAAAACTGAATAGCATTCCACTGAAACTTTGACACATTTTCTTTATCCAGTTGACAGATATCTAGGTTGTTTCCAGTTTCTAGTTTCTATGAGTAAAAGCTGCTATAGTTGAGCAAGTCTCCATGTGGTATCATAAGGCACCTTTTGGGTATAGGTCCAGGAATGGCATTGCTGGATCTCGAGGTAGAACTATTTCCTTTTTTTTTTTTCTTGAGAAAACATCGAAAGAGTTGTACAAGATTGCACTCCCACTAGCAATGGAGGAGTGCTCCCCTTTTCCCACATCTTTAACAGCATGTGCTATCACTTGAGATTTTATCTTAGCCATTTTGACTGGTATAGGTCATTTTAATTTGTATTTTCCTGATGACTAAGGACATCGAACATTTCTTTTGTTTTTTTTTTTTAATTGGATATGTTTTTTATTTACATTTCAAATGTTATCCCCCTTTCCGGTCCTCCCCAATCCTCTTACCCAACCCCTCCTACCCCTGCTTCTATGAGGCTGTTCCCCCGCTCACCCACACACTCCTCCTCCTCACCCATGTATTCCCCTACACTGGGGCATCAGGCCTTCACAGAACCAAGGGCCTATCCTCCCTTTGATGCCTGATAAGGCCATTCTCTACTACATATGCTGCTAGAGCCATGGTGTCTCTCCATGTATACTCCTTGGTTGGTGGTTTAGTCCCTGCGAGCTCTGGGGGGTCTGGTTGGTTGATATTGTTGTTCCTCCTATGGGGTGGCAATCACCCTCAGATCCTTCAGTCATTTCTCTAACTCCTCTACTGAGGATGCCATGCTCAGTCCAATGGTTGGCTGCTAGCATTTATCTCTGTATTTGTCAGGCTCTGGCAGAGCCTCTCAGGGGACAGCTGTATCAGGCTCCTATCAGCCTGCAATTATTGGCATCCACAAGAGTGTCTGCATTTGGTGACTGTATATGGGATGGATCCTCAGTTGGGGCAGTCTCCGGATCACCTTTTGTTCAGTCTCTGCTCCATACTTTGTCTCCATATTTGTTCCCATGAGTATTTTGCTACCCCTTCTAAGAAGGACCTAAGCATCCACATTTTGGTCTTCCTTCTTCATGAGCTTCATGTAGTCTGTGAATTGTATCATGGGTATTACAAGCTTTTAGGCTAATATCCACTTATCAGTGAGTGCATACCTTGTGTGTGTTCTTTTGTGATTGACTTTCCTAACTCAGGATGATACTTACTAGTTCCATCCATTTGCCTAAGAATTTCATGAAGTCATTGTTTTTAATATGTGAGTAGTACTCCATTGTGTAAATATACAACATTTTCTGAATCCATTCCGCTGTTGAAGAACATCTAGGTTCTTTCCAGCTTCTGGCTACTATAAATAATGCTGCTGTGAACATATTGGAGCATGTGTCCTTGTTACATGTTGGAGCATCTCCTAGGTGTATGCCCAGGAGTGGTATACCTGGGTACTCAGGTAATATTATGTCCAAATTTCTGAGAAACTGCCAGACTGATTTCCAAAGTGGTTGTAAGTTTGCAATCCCACCAGGAATGGAGGAGTGTTCCTCTTTCCCCACTTCCTCACCAGCATCTTCTGTCACCTGAGATTTTGATCTTAGCCATTCTGATTGTTATGTGGTGGAATCTCAGGGTTCTTTTGATTTGAATTTCCCTGATGACTACGGATGTTGAACATTTTTCTAGGTGCTTCTCAGCCACTCCATATTCCTCAGTTGAGAATTCTTTGTTTAGCTTTGTACCGCATTTTTTGATTAGGGTTATTTGATTCTCAGGAGTCTAGCTTCTTGAATTCTTTATGTATATTGGATATTATCCTTCTATTGGATGTAGGATTGGTAAAGATCTTTTCCCAATCTGTTAGTTGCCCTTTAGTCCTATTGACAGTATCCTTTGCCTTACAGAAGCTTTGCAAATTTATGAAGTCCCATTTGTCGATTGTTGATCATAGAACATAAGCCATTGGTGTGTTCAGGAAATTTTCCCCATGTGTTTCAGGATCTTCCCCATTTTCTCTTCTATTAGTTTCAGTGTATCTGGTTTTATGTGGAGGTCCTCGAACCACTTGAACTTGAACTTTGTAGAAGGAGAAAAAGAATGGGTTGATTTGCATTCTTCTACATGCTGGCCTCCAATTGAACCAGTACCATTTGTTGAGATGCTTTTGTCCACTGGATGGTTTAGCTCCTTTGTCAAAGATCAACTGACTATAGGTGTGTGGGTTCATTTTTGGGTCTTCAGTTCTACTCCATTCATCTTCCTGCCTGACTCTCTACCAATACCATATAATTTTTAATCACTTGTGCTCTGTAATATAGCCTGAGGTCAGGGATGGTGATTCCCTCTGAGTTCTTTAATTGTTGAGAATAGTTTTCACTATCCTGGGTTTTATTTTGTTGTTGTTATTCCAAATGAAGTTGCAAATTGCTCTTTCTAACTCTGGGAAGAATTGAGTTGGGACTTTGATGGGGATTGCATTGAATCTATAGGTTGCTTTTGGCAAGATGGCCATTTTACTATATTAATCCTGCCAATTCATGGGTATGGAGATTTTTCCATCTTCTGAGATCTTCAATTCATTTCTTCAGAGATTTGAAGTTCTTGTCATATAGATCTTTCACTTGCTTGATTTGAATCACACAAAAATATGTTATACTATTTGCTCTCTCCAGTTACTTTACTGAGGCACTCAGAGCTATGGGTTTTTCTCTTAGCACTGCTTTCATTGTGCCCCATAAGTTTTCAAGTTATGAGCCTTCATTTTCATTAAATTCTAAAAAGTCTTTAATTTCTTTCTTTATTTCTCTCTTGACCAAGTTACCATTGAGTGTTGTGCAGCTTCCATGTGTATGTGAGCTATCCAATGTTTGTGTTGTTATTGAAGAACATCCTTAGTCCATGGTGATCTGATAGGATGCATGGGATTATTTCAATCTTCTTGTATCTGTTGGGGCTGGTTTCAGACCAATTATATGCTCAATTTTGAAGAATTTATCATGAGGTGCTGAGAAGGTATAATCTTTTGCTGTGGGATGAAGTGTTCTATGGATATCTGTTAAATCCATTGGGTCCATAACTTCTGTTAATTTCACTGTGTCTCTATTTAGTTTCTGTTTCCAGGATCTGCCCATTGCTGAGAGCAGAGTGTTGAAGTCTCCCAGTATTATTGTGTGATGTGCAATGTCTGCTTTGAACTTTAGTAAATTTTCTTTTATGAATGTGGGTGCTTTTGTATTTGGAGCACAGATGTTCAGAATTGAGTTTTCATCCCGGTAGATTTTTTCCTTTTATGAGTATGAAGTGTCCCTCCATATCTTTTTTGGTAACTTTTGGTTGAAAGTTGATTTTATTTGATATTAGAAGGGCTTCTCCAGCTTACTTCTTGGGACCATTTTCTTGGAAATTTTTAATCCAGCCTTTTACTCTGAGGTAGTGTCTGTCTTTGTCACTGAGGTAAGCTTTCTGTAAGCAGCAAAATATTGGGTCCTGTTTATGTATTCAATCTGTTAGTCTATGTCTTTTTATTGAGGAACTGAGCCCGTTGATGTTAAGAGATATTAAGAAAAAGTGATTGTTGATTCTTATTGTTTTTGTTGTTATAAGTGGAATTATGTTTGTGTGGCTGTCTTCTTTTGGGTTATTTGAAATAAGATTACGTTTTTGCTTTTTCGAGGGTATAGTTTCCCTTCTTGTGTGGGAGTTTTCCATTTTTGATCATTTGTAGGGCTGCGATTATTAAATGATATTGTGTAAATTTCATTTTGTCATGGAATATCTTGGATTCTTCATGTATGGTAATTGAGGATTTTGTTGGGTATGGTAGCCTGGGCTGGCATTTGTGTTCTCTCAGGGTCTGTCTGACATCTGCCCAGAATCTTCTGGATTTTTATAGTCTCTGGTGAGAAGTTTGGTGTAATTCTGTTAGGTCTGCCTTTATATGTCACTTGATCTTTTTCCCTTACTAATATTGGTATTAATATTTAATGTTCTTTCTTTGGTTTGTATATTTAGTGTTTTGAATATTATGTGACAGGTGGAATTTCTTTTCTGGTCTAGTGGATTTGGACTTTTGTAGGCTTCTAATATGTTCATGAGCATTTCTTTCTTTAGGTTAGGGAAGTTTTCTTCTATAATTTTGTTGAAGATATTTACTGGCCTTTTAAGTTGGGCATCTTAACTCTCTTCTATTCCTATTATCTTTAGGTTTCCTCTTCTCATTGTGTCCTGGATTTCCTGGATGTTTTGAGTTAGGAGCCTTTTGCCTTTAGCTTCTTTGACTTTTATGTTAATGTTTTCTATGGTATCTTCTGTCCCTGAGATTCTCTCTTCTATCTCTTGTATTCTGTTGGTGATGCTCTCATCTATGACTCCTGATTACTTTCTAATGTTTTCTATCTCCAGGGTTGTCTCCCTTTTTGATTTCTTTTTTGTTTCTGTTTCCATTTTTAGATCCAGGATAGTTTTGCTCAACTAATTCACCTGTTTTATTGTGTTTTCCTGTAATTCTTTAAGGGATTTTTGTGTTTCCTCTTTAAGTTCTTCTACCTGTTTACCTGTGTTCTCCTCTAATTCTTTAAGGGAGTCTTTTATCTCCTTCTCAAAGTCCTCTATCATCATCATGAAAAGTGATTTTAAATCTAATCTTGCTTTTCTGGTATAATGGGATATCTAGGACTTGCTATTGTGCGAGAACTAGGTTCTGATGATGCCAAGTAACCTTAGTTTCTGTTGATTATATTCTTATGCTTGCCTCTCACCATCTGCTTATCTCTAGTGATACCCATCCTTGCTATATCTGACTGGAGCCTGTCCCTTCTGTGATCCTGGTTGTGTCAGAACTCCTCTGAGTCCAGCTGCTCTGTGATCCTGTGATTCAGGGATCCCGTGATCCTGAGATCCTGGTGTGTTAGAGCTCCTGGGAGTCAAGCTGCTTCTGGAATTCTGAAATCCTGGTGTGACCAAGCTCCTGAGATCCTCTGATTCTGATTGTGTCAGAACACCTGTAATCCTGGGAGTGTTAGCACACTGAGAAGTGAGCACCTTCTGGGTGTTGTGGGACTGGTTGTGGAGCTAGTGCACAAGATCTGATCAGGGCACTGGTTCAGAGCAGAAGACATTGAACATTTCTTTAATTGCTTCTCGACCACTCAAGATTCCTCTGTTAAAAATTCCATGTTTAGTTCTGTACCTGATTTTAAAATTAGGTGATTTTGGCTGTTTGTTTCTAAGGTCTTGAGTTCTTTATAGATTTTTTAATATTAGCCTTCTGACAGATGTGAAGTTGGTGAACATCCTTTCCAAATCTGTAGGCTGTTGATTTGTCAGTGACTTTAGCCTTATAGGAATTTTTCAGTTTCATGAGGTCCCATTTATCAGTTGTTGATCTTAGAGTCTAAGCCATTGGTGATCTCTTCAGTACCTGTACCCATGAGTTCAATACTATTCCAGACTTTCTCTTCTGTGAGATTTGGTGTATCTGGTTTTAACTTGAAGTCTTTGGTCCACATTGGCTTCAGGATTTTCGCAGGGTGATAGATATGGATTGATTTGCATTCTTCTACACGCATACATCCAATTAGACCAGCATCATTTATTGATGATGCTTTCTTTATACTTGATTTTTGACAAAGTAGGCAAAAGCATACAATGCCAAAAGAGAGCATCTTATTGTAAATTGTTAGGCTGCGTTGTATTGATATCCCAGGGGAGTCAGATTTTTTTTTTTTTTAAAGGGAACTCAAAGTAGAAGAGATCTTGGAAAGAGAGGAGATATGTGTGTGTGTGTGTGTGTGTGTGTGTGTGTCTGTGTGTGTCTGTGTGTGTCTCTGTGTGTCTCTGTGTGTGTTTGTGTGTGTCTGTGTGTGAGTGAGAGAGAGAGAGAGAGAGAGAGAGAGAGACAGAGACAGAGACAGAGAGACAGAGAGACAGAGGGGGGTTGGAAGATCAGCAGGGGGAACTGTGGACAGATAAACACACACACACACATTTGCTTGGAAAACTCCATGCAAGGAAATATGTGATCTTCACAAATTAAGAAGAAAAGAAAAGTTCAGAGACAATGAGTAGTGGTGCAAACTAAATGGATAGTTCAACTTGATTTAGATTTTATGAATAAATGGAAAAATATAATTAAATCTTAATTAACTAGATCAAAGTTGTGTGCATGTGTGTGCATGACTATATTATATTCCATTTTTGACAGTATAGCACAGTTTAAAAAGCTTTTTTTCCACAAGAAGAGCCTCCCCCAATCTCTTTCATAAAGTTACAGATTTCAGCCTATTTTCTATAGTGTTGATGACAAAGACCCAAAATAATTCCACTGGGTGTTTTCTTATGAGAGAAGTACCTAAATTCAATCTAAATTTAAAGCTTCTTAGTTTTGCAAAAGTAAATGTGGATACGTGTAACAGGCCTTTCTTAAAGAATCTGTGTTCTAAAGCTTCATTTTATAATGACCATATGGAAAAGCAAAAGAATAAATGCCTAAAAAATAAAAACGTATACCTAATGAAAACCAGGATTGCTTTCTTTTAACTGTACTGTTATTAGCACATTCAGATGCAAAGGCTGACATTAAAACTCCCACATATACTCACAAGTTTAATGTTTTCATTCCACTGCTTTCTGTTGTATTACTTTAATAGCAATGCTACAAAGAGATACTTCAGATAACTCATACCAGAATACCAGCACAGCCCAGTGTTAAAACACAGTTAATTACCCTCAAACTCCTGTTTTGGGTTACCTAGTATAGTTAACTCTGCCAGATGTAAGTTTGCCATTGGATAATCTGATTTACTGACAACATACACTACCTTAAATATAGGAAGTGCTTAGGTGACTAATGTCCAAATCACACATATTCTTTTCGTTAAAATGAAATGTGAGTCTAAATTTAGCTTTTAATTACATTTCCTGTCGTACCTCCAACAAACAAATTTCAATAACATCTCCAGGAAAATGAACAGACAAGAAAAGTTTATATACTTAAATTACTGCTCTGGAAGAAGCAGAAACTAAACATCAATTAGAAACTTTTCTATTATTTGTATTAATCAATGCTTTCTCAACATTTTCAATGACTATCAAATGGGTAATACCTGCTTTAGAAACCACACTGACCTCAGGATTTCAGATTTATATTCAACTATTTGTAGGAAAATTAAAACTATTCTTGTATGGATCAAGAGACTATTGTATTCAGGGTGTTTATACAACATATCAAGTACTTGGGATGGCTTAAAAGCATCTTAAAATCAGAGATGACAATGTGCCTCAATCATGTAAAGATTAAATTCACTAAGGATAAGGAAATCATTTTCTGTCAAAAGACAGAAGAAATATTTAGCTATAAAAGACATTCAAACGAAGCATTGTTTAAATGGTCTTCCTTAAGAAGACCAGTCTGTCATTTTCTTTCTTCACTTTGTTGTTAGCTCTATAGAGACTACATTATTCAATCAGTATTGTTCTTTCAAATGAAAAACGTGTCCACATTCTACCATGTGCTTAAACAAGCAAAACTAAGTATTAAATCTGAATGTGCTATATTTTAAAATATATTTTAAAAGTACATAGTTATTCAGCTTATACTGTTCATCCATTTTCTGGAGCCCATAAACTTGTATAATATGTTGGATGTCAAAAAGCTATAAAATATCTTTAACTATTGATATCTATTTGTAGATAGTAATATAAATCCTGTCATAATTCAAATAAGCAAGTGACTCTATCTAAACAGAGATTTGGAGCATTGTTCTATTGTTCTGGGAGCAGGTTAAAGTTACAGTGGACAAGATTTATTATAATTATTAGAATAGGTTATAAATAGTGGCTTCAGAAAGACAGTCTTGGATATTTAAAATTAAAATTGCTGCCGGGCAGTGGTGGTACACACCTTTAATCCCAGCACTTGGGAGGCAGAGACAGGCAGAATTCTGTGTTCGAGGACAGCCTGGTCTACATAGTGAGTTGCAGGACAGCCACTGCTACACAGAGAAACCCTGTCTTGAAAAAATAAATTCTGTTGACCATAGTATAAACACATCCTCTGTATACTGTGTGCACTTGTACTCTAGGCTTAGTTTATATTGGGAAAAGAAGAAGAAGAAAAAAGAAAAAGAAGATGAAGGAGAAGAAGAAGAAGGAGGAGGAGGAGGAGGAAGAGGAGAAGGAGAAGGAAAAGGAGAAGGAGAAGGAGAAGGAGAAGAAGAAGAAGAAGAAGAAGAAGAAGAAGAAGAAGAAGAAGAAGAAGAAGAAGAAGAAGANAGAAGAAGAAGAAGAAGAAGAAGAAGAAGAAGAAGAAGAAGAAGAAGAAGAAGAAGAAGAAGAAGAAGAAGAAGAAGAAGAAGAAGAAGATCATAGAGCTCTTCTGAGACAACGGTTTCTGTTAAGCTGAAATACTGTTATCCCTCGAAGCAACCCAGATAGTAAACCCTAATTTTTTATTTATATAAAAAGTTCAGGTTGGTGAGATGGCTCAGTTGGTAGTGTTTGCCATTTAAGAATGGAGAAAATTAGTTCAGTTCACCAGTATCATCATCATCATCATCATCATCATCATCATCATCATCATCATCAACAACAACAACAACAATAACAATGACGACAACACGACCCAGACACAGAATTGGTAGAGAAAGGAAACTTCTGAAGATCACTCACTACCCATATTTTCTAGCTGGATCAATGAACTCCAAGTTTAGTGAGACCCCACATCAAAAAATTAGTCGTATACAGCAAAAGAAGACAGTTCACATCTAACTCTAGTGTCAACACATTAGGACATATATAGACATGTGTTTGCACAAGTGTATTCATACATGAACATGTATACACAAAGATACATACACACACCCAATCTCACTAATGAGTGTACTAATACGGGTGATTCTTTTTCTGCTTATACCATTGTGCAGTTCTGGGAATCTTTTTGAAGGATTTGCTCCTTTTGCAGTCCTGGCAATTATATATCAACTTAATTTGTTCTAATCTCACTTTTCCACAAGGCAAAGCTTTCTACTCTTACCTTGCCATTGGATTCCCAGCAAACCAGGAATCTTTTAGATTTTTCACATTCATATTCTACCAATCTCTGCATATCACTTTACTCATAGTACACAGCAAACACTACTCTAATCATGTGGTACATTTGGCTATATACAAATTTGTGTTTACACATTTATTCTACATAGTATCTGACTTAGGAATTCTGCTTCTATACAAATGGGGAGGAAAGCAGTTATTTCAGCTCACGATAGGATGTGAGATACAGAAACTGCCCTCCTTCTCCTCCTTAAGCTTCAAGAAACTGCTTACTGACTTGTTCCTCAGGGCTGGCTCAGGCTGATTTCTTATACAACTCCTGATCAACTGTGGAGGCATAGCACTACCCACAGTGGACTGGACTCTCTCATACCAATGATCAGTTAAGAATCCCCCCCCACACACACACACCTTAACAATACACCACTATTATAAAGCCATTTTCACAATTGTGGTTCTTCTCAGATATGTTAAACTGACACACAGAAATCAGAACTATGCTTTTCCTTTTTGTTTCACATAGAGAAAATTCTATTTATTTGTAATGCTCACTTCTTATGTAGAGTGTGTTTATGCATGCCTAGTAAATGGACATATGAATGTTTATGTTTTTTGTATGTATGTGACCATTCATGTGTGTGCATGTGGAGATTAAAGGTCAATATCTGTGACTTCCTTGGTCATTATGCATGTTTTATTTTGTTTCTTTTGAGAAGGAGTCTCTTACTGATCCTGGAGCTTCCCGATTGGACTAAACTGGTTGTCCAGAAATCTCAGATATCTTCTTGTCTCTGTGCTCTGATTGAAAGACTACCATATGCATGATCTATATGTGAACTCTAGGTAACCAGAAATTACACAGCATGTACTTAACCCACTGAGCCATCTCCTGAGCACCTAAAGTATTAAATTTCACAGAAATGAATTTGTCTTTTCTAGAAAGACTAGCATCATCATATTTGTTTATAAATGTTTAATTTTAACCCCTGGCTCTTATCCATACCTGCAGCTAAACTCTATTATTGAGAGATTCTAAGTCTTGTGGACTGATATATATATATATATATATATATATATATATATATATATATATATATATATTTATCTAAACCATCCAGCATAAACTAAATCATACTATATTCATAAAATGAGTAGATTTCAGGCTTTACTTAACATATACTAAATTGTTTATAATAAAGGAATGCTAGTCAAAAATTTTTTAAAAATTGTTTTTATATGTAAATGGTAAGCTTACTATGAAATTCACATATAAATTCCATAGTTTGGTTGGGCAACTAGGTCCAAATCAGAGAAATTTTATCAGCCATTTCCTTATATTATAAAGATTTCTCATATTTTCTATCATACACTATCACTCATTAAGAGTTTCTGATGTGACAAATCCCTTCTGGTCTGCACCAGCACCAGGTCACCTAGGGCACGGAGTGGGCAGACACACCCACGGACTGCCCATGTGATCTTAGGATCACTGGTGAGTGGAACACAACAGCTGCTCCAATCCAATACT
>NC_034592.1:33193368-33203400 GCF_900095145.1 Mus pahari | reverse complement strand
GGCAAACACAGTAGTTGATGCTCACAGTCAGCTATTGGATGGAACACAGGGCCCCCAATAGAGGAGCTAGAAAAAGTACCCAAGGAGCTGAAGGAGTCTGCAACCCTATAGGTGGAACAACAATATGAACTAATCACTACCCCCAGAGCTCATGTCTCTAGCTGCATATGTAGCAGAAGATGGTCTAGTCAGCCATCATTGGGAAGAGATGCCCCTTGGTCTTGAAAACTTTATATGCCCTAATACAGGAGCAAACCAGGGCCAAGAAGGGGGAGTGGTTGGGTAGGGGAGCGGGGGGCGGGATGGTATAGGGGACTTTGGGGATAGCATTTAAAATGTAAATGAAGTAAATACCTAATAAAAATCGGAAAAAAAAACAAACAAACAAAAAAGAATTTCTGATGTGTGCCTTCTTCCTGTCAGAACCTTCCAAGTATGCTCTCCCTTATATGAAGTCCTTAATCATCATTGCCACTAGGACTGTTCATTTGAGTATGATCTGCATTGTCCCCAGTTCTCAATAAGTCACTTAAACATCATAAGCATCAGAAGGGACTAAATTCTCTCTATCCTCTAACATATCATAATCTTTTTCTCATAAGCTGTTACACATAATATTGAATGGAAATTCGTAGCAGGAAACAAAAATAAACCTGCTATCATAACTACCTCGTAGCAGATACCTTAAACAAAATCACCAGCCAAATCAATTCCTATAGAGAAACTGAAGGTTATTACGGTTCAGTTCAAAACTGTCCTGAGCCACACGAATGATTAGTTCTGATTTTCTTTCATCTACAAACCTTGGTATACTCCTGTTAATAGTGTTTACTACTTATAAGAGCAACTTGTTAGATTATATTCTGTATCAAAATGCTATTCATTGTCGTGATTTTCATTTTTAAAGAGAACACAAACAGGTCAATAAATCTCAGGCATTCAGGAAAAAAACAGAACAAAAAAATATGTTGCAAATTAATTTATTAGAATCATATGCAAAAAGAAATATATTTAGTTAAACAAGCACTTCACATTTTAAACACAAATGCAACCATTGATTTAAAAGTTCAGTTTTGAATACTACAAATTGAGGAGGCTCCAAAGGAATATAATCCAGAAAGTCTTGTAAATATTAAAACAGACATTTTAGGTAATGATACACAAACAAGAAATTATCCCTTATCCATTGAAAATATAATCCATAAACTAGAGAAACAGCAGAGTTGATAAAATACTACCACACAAATCTAAGGACCAGAAATCAATCAACAGACACTATAAAAAGACATTAGTGGGGAGCCCGAGGTAGCCAGATCTTGGAGTCTTTCTGGCCACCCTCTCTAGTTTAATTAATGTGGTCCAGACTGATAAAAGACCATATCTTACAAATCGAGGTGGGAATTTCCCGAAGAATTAAGACTAAAATTAACATCTGGTATCTTACACTTGTGTATACCTGCACATGTATCTTCACACATATGTACCCACAAGACCCAAAACCCCTCTACACACAAATCAATTGTGCTAAAGTTGAGAGGACTTGCCCATAACTGTAGACTAACATGTAATTCAAAAGCATCGACTCCTTAGTGATTACTTTTTGAGCCTATGTTTAAATAGCTTGCCTACATTCATATAAGTAATGAATTGCACAACATAAGCTCCTTGAATCCTCAGACAGCACACACTTCTTTTGTGGATTTTGGGAAATAGAGACAGCAGGATAACAAATTTAAGGTCAGCCTAGGCTTAACAGTGAAATTCTGTCTTAAAAACCCAAAAATACGTCTATAGAAATTAAATTCAAAATTTTAAATCCTTAAATTTTAATGTACACAGAAAGCTACCAATATACTATGCTAATGTATTTAACATGTGTCTTACATACTGTTTCTGGGAATATCTTAAATTTAATTTATCAGTGAAGTCATCAGGGAGAATTTGAAAGCTGTGTGCTATGTAAAATATAATACATGTTATACTCAACATAGTTTTTATTGTGGTTTAATTATAATCCTAGCCAAATTGTGAACTTTGTTTTTAAATATCTTTTTTTTTCCTTCTAAATTTTTTCACATTGTGGACTAAATAAAATGTAATATAATAATCTTTACAACTTGAAGAAAGTAACTGATTGATCTAAAAATTCTCAATGAATAGTAAACCTATCTTCTTAACACTTTTAACAATTTTATAGCTATGAAGGAAAAATGTTTAGGTGAATACCATTTTGTTTTTTATGTCTATATTTTCTAGAAAAATAAAACACAATGTGCCGGTTAAGTGGGCCTGAGCATTGGTTGAGAACTTTTAGGGCATTCAGCATTTAGATTTTATCATGGGTCTCCTTTCTACTGCTGCTGACATGTGCACACAACTTAAGTTGTTACTGACTTCACAACAATATTACTATAGACTGAGCAAAATGCCTTCTGTCTTCATTGGTTTATACTATATTCTATTATTCTGCTCCCCTGTATTTATATTATTTATTGTTTCTTTGTTAATAATCACCTGAATCACTAGCTGGTTAAACTATTTCTCTACAGGACTTTCTCTCTTGCCTAAGATCATAGCTATTTAAACATATATTGTTTTTAGCATTTCTCATTTTTATACCAGTGTGTTTGCCCAAGGAACAGTAAGTTGAAATGGCTAAACTGATTTGACAGGAAAAAGAACATGTATTTTCAAAAGTTAGTTAGGGTGGTCTATTATGAGTCATCTGACCTAGGTTTTTGCTGTTTTCATTGAACAGTAGAGATTAGGACATAGCCCGATCTTTACTGTTGGGAAGATGAAGTAAGATAATTGTGTGTATAACAAAAGACCATAGTAAAAGATCAGTATTCACAAACCTCATTTAAACTGTTAAAATGCTTTCACTTTACTTAGCTAAAACTGGTTATTTAGGAACTATCTTTGTCCTGAGTCAAGTCTGAAGTAGTATTTGAACCAGATTTTGGTGGTTATATAGGCAGCTAAATTTCCTCACAGATTCAGTAAATTACTAATTGCTTTTTCAGTGTCTCTGATGTACCAGATATTAAGGTAAGAGTAAGGCTTTAGCATGTAAATTAAAGTTTCCTATTTAAATGTGTTATTAACATAACGTTGTAAGTTCAAATTCAAATTATAACCATATGGGCATGTTAACACATACCTGTAACCTCAGTATTTTAGATGTGTAGATAGGAAGAGCCAGGGATGGAGGCTATACACTAAATTCAAGGCAACCTTTGCTGTGCAGCCAGACCTTATATATTAAAAATAATAAAGGAAAAATTAAATAAGTAGGCAAATAATTTCCTTTACTCAGATTTAGTATTCTATTTAGATATTGCATTATTTTAAAATGCTTTGAACCTATCTGGGAATTGTCTGGGCTGTCACAATTTTGGGAAATGTCATTGCAGTAGTATTATACTGGAAGTATTAATACTTATAGTTCTGAGATGCTGAGCATTCAGCTATTCATTTCCAAGAATGTTTGACAAGAACAATGGGCGAGTAGCATCTTTTTCACTTTGTGAGACAGTAGAAGAATATATGCTATTTGACAAATGATACTTATGTCCACATTAAGTATGGTGCTTATCTTCAAAAGTGGAAATCAACCCTAGATAAGGCCTGGTCAAGAAGTTGCAACTACTCACTCTACCTTATGCTTAGTTGTCCAGTTTGTGGGCCATTCTCTGACTGGTGTTATAGGATCCAGTCTGTAGCTTGAATTCAACAGCACTTGCTACAAAACTCATATCTATGACTGCATTTGGAGTCATTACAACATTTAACAAAACAAAATGTATCTAGAAGTTTGTGTGTTTATAATTTAATATCTTCATTATCTAGATGTTTTGTTCTTTATTGGCACTCTCAGTATGTTCTTCTACTGACTCTGTTTCTAAGATGTTTTGGCAGTTGTTTGGGCACTAGTTTTCTTTAATTTGCTTTTCAATAATGAGAAGCTAGCCTTGGCCTGAGCCTTTCACATTGACAGAAGCCCTGAAGACAGCTTCAAAGAGAGTATTATACTAACCCAACGAAGTTGAAAGTAAATCCACATTCAACGGGAGAAACAACTTAAGGGTGGGGAATTCATTTAACATTGACCTTCCACTGTTGTATATAACTGCTCTAAACACTAACTACATAGAAGTCTGATTTGTCTGTACTCACCACTGTTCCACATTAAACATAACCATTTCTCAGTATCACAGCTGCTTGGTGACCTCAGCTCAACAGCTAAGTTCACCTCTACTCCTTCCTCATTGTTTAACATTGCACATGAGTATTGACCAATCTTGAAATGCCATTGCTTTGAGAATAATAAATCCCATGTTATTCACACTGTGTCTTAGAGTAGCATACCCTCATGGAGCTCATGGATTACATCCTAGTTCTTCTTCTTGATTTTCCTCTTTAGCCTCTTTCATGGAAACCTTTATAGCTGAACTCATTCAAATTATAAAAAGAGAAAATTTTAATGGCTACATGAAGCCATTAAAAATATAACAAGAATGATAAACTAGGATTGATTAAGATCCCTTGTCAGAGGAGGGTTAATGATATTAAATCGCAGTGGTAATGATTTAAATTAGATATTTGGAGGTACTTCCTCTGTATTACAATGTGAGATATTGTCTAGGGACCCATATATATATATATATATATATATATATATATATATATATATATATATGTGTGTGTGTGTGTGTGTGATATATGTGANTATATATATATATATATATATATATATATATATATCACTTATATGATAAGTATTTATATGGGTTATATGGATATATGTAATATGGGTTATATGTCATATGTAATATTTTTCAAATAGAGGAAAGAAATTTACAATTTATAATATTTCTATATAGCTCCAACAGGGATCCAACGAGAAATTACAGGGATTGTAAATAGATTAAAAAGTGCTTGTCATCAATTCTCATCACATGAGAAATGCAGAGAACCTTTAAATATAATTTCTGGATCCATACTTACCAAGACCTCCAGGCATTTCTATAAGAAGAGTTCTAATAATCACCCATAGTTTATCCAGGTGGAAGAAGTTCAGCTAGAATTCAGATAAAATTTTCTTAGCTTATAGCATGTCAGTTATTGGGTGAAGCTAAAACTTAAATCTCCAACTTTATTTTCTAGTCCGTCTAATCTCTGTTTACTTGGCAATCCAAGTTTCCTTTGCTTCCCTCAGTCATTGCCCCAAATCCTTTCCCATGTCCTTTCAGAACACTTCAGTGAACTCGCTTAGAAAAATAAACGCAGAACTGAAGGAATGTCCTACTACAGCCCACTGGTCCAATCTGAATGACAAAGAAGAGATGACTTCATTATTCTAAATAATCAAGAGAAAAATTTCATGTGGCATTTCTGTATTTCCTACCTCTGAGAACATATAGGTGATTGAAGGGCTAAAATAACAAGACTCTATTTTTATTTTTACTGTATTTTCATGGAAGGTTAGATAGAGAGATACAGAGCCAAATATTCCCACTGTCTATTCACAATAATTAAATAAATATACTTCCAGTTTTTTAACATTATTCTGAAACAAATCAGTTATCAGACCATTCCATTGTTGTATTAGCAATAGCAAATGTTATTTATTATAAGGGAGAAGTCCTTATGTCTGTGCCAGACCCAGGGGGCTTCCTTTTGCCAGTTAAACTTCAAGACTGAATTACTGCATTTTTTGGTACCTGCAAAGCACTATGAGCATAACATTCTGTCATCCTTTAAAACAGCAAATGGAAGTCATTTAAACCAGATGAGCAGCAGGCTGGAGATCTGGCATACCTACAGCAGAGGGCACAGAGTTCCATGTACCTATTTCAAGAAAATGAAGAGTGGGTGGCCGGAAGAAAGAAAGGCTTTCCTCATTTAACCTGTAATTTACCATCTGTGATGAATTATTCTCAGTATTGCCCTCATAATTGTTGTACCTGCCATCAGTCTCCAGGGAGGAGAGACAACCTGAAGTAGATGAAAGCAAAAATTCAGAAGCATGAAGTCTATAAGACAATGGCGCCCACATCACCAAGGGATCATGGAGAGTGTTTAATTTCTTCTATTCAAAATGGTCGTTCTAATTATTAACATCAGAAAATTTGACTTTAGCAAGGCATCATCTATTTTGAATACATTATGGCAAGATCCACGTAGTTCTATATTTGTATGTAATGGAGAGTCTTTGATGTATACATTTTTGTACATAATTTTATGAGAATAAAGAAGGACATTATTGTATGCATGTTTCTTTTAGATAGATTGAGAAAAGGCCAAATTAATAGAGTGATCTACCCACATTCTTCAAGATTCCAAACTCTCTAAAGATGAAAATACAACTGCTAATCACTAATATACCAGGTAAGGTAATCATCTCCAATTTTACTATATATTATATATCAAGATACTATTTAATAGCTAATTGAAGAACTGATTTTTAAGCAAATTATTCCTCACATTTGGTTTTCTTATATTAGTAAAATGATTATCTTTGTTTTATTAAAAACTACTCAACACAACATGCTTTTCACTCTTTTTAAAATTTGTAAACGTTTTTCTTTCCAACTCTTACCCTAGGTGTTTTGTAGTCACACTTCTTGCACTTTTGTAAACCCAGAACACTATCAATGCCTACACAACGTCATTTCATCTAGGATTCCTCCCTTGAAATCCAAGCTTATGTTTTCAGCTTCTCTATCAAAGACACCTAAGTGTGACCTCAAGAAACTGTTCTTACAATCTTCTCCCAACACTAAGCTCATTCTTTCCGAAACCCACCCAATTTCTGGAAATGGTTTCGAACCACTGAATTGTTCGACCTCCATCTTACCATTGGAATCAAGCCTGACATCTTCATTCAATCACAATATTCTGGCTTCTCTCCCATTGTAATACATAGGGAATCAGATGCCTCTTTTCCTGTTGTGCAGCTTTGATCAAAATCCCACCTTCTAAATTACCATACTAGCCTCATAAGGGATCTGCTCACTTCTGCCCTTCTATATTTTAAGTCTATCCTAAGCAAAACAGAAATATAAATCATTTAAAACAAAGTCAAATCGTTTTACCTCTCAATTAAAAATGAGTTAATTTCACTAAATATAAAAGCCAAGTTTCTTCTAATGGCTTAACATATAGGAAGGATTTGATTCCCATTGACTCTTTTTAATCTTTGTTGCTGGGCCGTCTCTCTCCCCAACTCTGTTCTAATTCTAGAAACTACACAGCCACATTACAGCTGAAGGTTCTTGTTCTTGTTACTCCTTGCCTACAGTTACTTTATTATTTTTTCATGATTGATACCAACATAAATTCCTATTTCACTAAGACTCACATAAATGTTACCTAGTTATAGCGGAGAACCTCATTATCTAACACTGACATCAGCCATCTCCGACTTTACTTAAAATTTCTATAGTAGAATTTACCACAAGACATTGGCAGCTTACATTTATTTTCTATTTGCAATTTTATTTACATTTTCATTTATTTTGTTCGTGTGTGTGTGTGTGTGTGTGTGTGTTTGGAGGAAGGTGTGTGTGATATCACCAAACATGTTTGAAAATGAGACAAAAACTTGAAGGAATAAATTCTCTCCTTCTACCATGTAGGGTCCAGGGATTAAAACTCAAGGGTCAAGTGACAGTAGGCATCTTTACCTGTTGGGCTATGTCTTGAACTCTTAATCTTTGTTTAGCTCTGTTGCATGCATGCTTTTATTTTGGAGCTGCATGGCTGTAAAAGTGTGGAAAATGTGGCTCAAAACAGAGTTAAAGGCAGATCATTACATGCTTTTCTTTTGTTTAACCTGTACACATTAGCTGTCCATTGCAATTTGAAATACACTAACCACTATGGTGTAGAAAATATTTAATAAATCAGTATTAAAAACAAGACATTCAAGATCATGGAAATTCTTAACAGGAGATTGGCAGTCCTTTTCTTTCTGTGTTATCTTTATTTTTCCTAGCTATAAGGATTGCTACTGGGAGTTTAACATTGACAGAGCAATAATAGCAGAAGTTATTCCTACTTTCTGCCATCAATTTTTGTTGATGTTTTATTGAGTGTTTGAATTTCAAATCATGTGCCTTAATCGCACTGATCTCCTTGCCCTTCCATAGCCACCCTATGCCCCTGCAGCCTTCCATATAAATAAATAAATAAATAAATAAATAAATAAATAAATAAATAAATAAAACCAAACCAAACCAAAACAAATATCTCTTTGTGGACCCTGCAGTGTGTCATGGTGTGTCACACAGCATATCCTGTTGTCCAATCTGTTTTACTTGCAATTGTTCTTTGCAATGAGTCATTGACCTGCTTTGAAACCTGAAGTGAGAATTTGGGTTTCTTTAAAAATTCAGTTATGTTATATGAATATGTTTTTGTTTTCATCCCAGGTGTGGGTTATGGGAGTCCTTCAGATGTCTACCGCAGCTCATTATGGTGTGTCTCATGCTCTGGCAGGGGTGCAATTCTGCCAACTTGAGATCGTTTATATTTAGAATTCTGGGGACTCTTGAGAGGGTATAAAAATGGCAGATCCTTAAGAATCTACAGAAGCTGTTGCTCATTCTGATGCTGCCCATGATGCCTCAGGTTCCAGATACTGCTCATTTCTGCTGCTGCTTTTACTGTTTGCTGGACTGCTGGACTGCTGCATTGCTGGATTGCTGGACTGCTGGACTGCTGGATTGCTGGATTGCTGGACTGCTGGATTGCTGGAGTGCTGCATTGCTGCATTGCTGCATTGCTGGACTGCTGGGTTGCTGAATTGCTGTTTGCTGGATGTTGGGTTGCAAAAATCCTGACAAGGGAGAATTGGAATTACCCTAAAGAACTTGATGCCCCTTTACAACAGATAATGGTCTAAAGAGAGCTATACCCCTTCCCCTTAATCTTCCTTCTCTCCTACCTAGAGTTGGGGGGGGGTTGGAAGGGATTAGAATATCCATGGAATATCCATGGGGTCCGCTTACCCACATCCCTGCCATGAAAGCCTGTTCTTCTATGCTGCCTAGATGAGGTGTGGTTCTGTTCTCACAAGTATGGCAGCTTAAGAGGGTTAGAGCCAGCTCTCCCTAATGCTACAGCTGATGAGGATAGACTCTGATATCACCAAGGCCCCAGACAATAGTCCAGATCAGGGATATATGCATGGGCCATGGGTATCAGTGAAGACCCCTGATGCTGCATGCTCACAGATATGGCTCTCAGTGACAGCATAGCCCTAGACATAAGCCTGCCCTCAGGTGCAGGCCACTCACATCAGGCTGATCCTATTCACCCTGGATTCTCCAGTTCTGCCTCTTCATAGTACATAAACCTTTGTTTCTTTTTTGCTCCCATCTCTCCATCACATATTTGCTCATTTTAGTGGTGATCCCCATAGTGGGCCTCTGAAATCTTCTACCCACCCTGCAGTGGGGTGGCAGCAAGCAGGCCTCTCTCTTCCATTATTGTTATGGAAAACATTTCATGAAGTAAAATTGATTGTTCAAACAGTTCTTTAAAACTTAATGAAATTTACAGATTAAATTGTTGGAGGCATATTTAGGACATGATTTAGTTTCATCACCTAAAACCTCCATTGCTAATTCCAGACTGAAGATTCAGTTCCCAAGTTGCCCCAAGTTTGACAGCTGATTAATTAAATCTGAGTCTCAAAATGGGAATTTCCCTTTGATAGTAAGGCAGTCCAATCTGAGTGCATGCCATACCTAAAGGAGCTCACATCCAGAGAAGGGCTGAGCAATGGAGCAGCCATCAAAATCAAAATGCTTCTTCTCTCATCTATTCCTCTCTATCTGCATTCTCTCTCTCTCTCTCTCTCTCTCTCTCTCTCTCTCTCTCTCTCTCTCTCTCCCCTACACACACACACACACACACACACACACACGTTGTTGTTGTTCACAGGCTTATGTGTTTGAAAGTTTGGGGAGCCTTAAGAGGTGAGACCCTGGTATTAGAAACATGGCAAGTGTGGTCAAGTTT
>NC_034592.1:33178406-33193023 GCF_900095145.1 Mus pahari | reverse complement strand
TAATCCCAGCACTTGGGAGGCAGAGGCAGGTGGATTTCTGAGTTCGAGGCCAGCCTGGTCTACAGAGTGAGTTCCAGGACAGCCAGGACTACCCAGAGAAACCCTGTCTCAAAAAACCAAAAAAAAAAAAAAATATATAACATAGATTCTTCTGCCGTACAAGATAATGCATTCTTAGCAGTATTAGAATGAATCCAGGTTTTTTTCTGCACACTTTGAAGATACCTAAATTTCTCAGGCATTAATAGAAAAAGACATCGCAGTTAATGTTGAAATCGTGTGTTCATCTTAAAGAAAAGCATGTAGAACACAGTGAATGGTGTTCCCTTATAAAGCCAGCTCACCATGACTCTGTTAGATACTCTGTTAGTGAGATAAGAACAGCAAATTCCAAACTCCAAAAGGCTAATTGGAGTAAATAATTTGACAATCAGTTAAAAAAAGACAAGAAAAAAAAAAAAAAAAGAACATCTTCATTTCGTCCATAGTGGGAAAAGCAACTTACAACTGAAGTTATGACTATCCTGGCTTTGAGGTTCCCATTTTTATAATTTCTTTTTATTCTATGTACATTTGTGTTTTACCCACATGTTTGTCTGTGTTTGTGTCAGAAGCCCTGGAACTAGAGACAAGTGTGAGCTGCCATGTGGGTGCTGAGAATTGTACCCAAGTCCTCTGGAAGAAGAGCCAGTGCTCTTAACCACAGAGCTACCTCTCCAGTCCCTAGCTTCCTTTTTAAAAAAAAAAAATATATTTATCGATTAAGCACCAGACAAAATCAATTTAGGGATTTAAAATCATGAGATGCATAGTTGCAACACATGATATTTGATATTTGTATCAATTCAGGGTAGTAGGATTAGCTATTTCATCACATACTGCTAAATCAGAAAACTGTATATATTTATAAATAATAAAATGCTTTATCAAAAACAAATATAATGCAATCAGGTTAAAGATATAAATATCTATTATGATACTCTACTCCAATAAATTTATATTCCAAACTAGACATAAACATATTGTTGATTTGCAAAAGTATAGTGAACTCGTGTCTGAGAAGCATAAGGTAAAGCAGTGAATTCACGCATTGCAGCATTTACTTCATTTGAGCAATCTGTATATATTTTCTATATACCTCTTAGATTTTGCGGGTTTACAAATTTTGCTTTTCAGAAAACGAATATCTCCACTAAAGAAGCACAGGAACACTCCCTCGAAATTTTACTCTCACTGGCAATCATTACTCTGGGCTTTTGATTCTGGTGGATCCAGAAGTGAGAAATATGTTAAAATTAGGCATACATAATGGATCGGATAATAAGGGGATAGAACAATTTTCCCAAAAGGAAGCATAGTGTTTTACGTATTGGTCAATAATATCAGGAATTTTAAGAAAACACAGACAAATACACAACCTTGGTCTTACTGGTACATGGTTTTCAGTATTTAGTATTTCTCAAATCTGGGTCTTCCCTCTAAGTAAGACACTAAGTGTACCAGAGATGCTGGTTAGAGTCTTTGAGAAGGGTGATGGTCTGAAAACCTGAAAGTCATAACATTATGGAGGGCTCCATACCCGAATACCACTGGGAGAGATCTTGTCTCCCAGGAATGTGGATACGGCTGTGAGCACAGGTAAGACCACTAGTTCTGCTCAGAGGGACAGTCCCAGAACCCTCAGGAACCAAGGAGCAGCCTGGTACAGGATCGTTCTGGTTTCCAACTGTGCTCGGGCTGATTCTGTGTCATAGTGCTCCATATCCAAATACCACTGGAGAGAGCTGATCTTCCAGGGGTGGTGACATGCCTGTGAGCACAAGTAAGACCATCACTTCTGCTCAAATTTCTGACCCAAGAGGGACCTGCCAGAGCCATCAGGACACAAGAACCAAGGATCCTTCCAGTTTCTCTCTGAACCCTGGATATCTCTCTCTCTCTCTCTCTCTCTCTCTCTCTCTCTCTCTCTCTCTCTCTCCTCTCTTTCATTCTTTCTTTTTCTGTTGGCATGTTGTTGTTGTTCACAGGCTTATGTGTTTGAAAGTTTGGGGAGCCTTAAGAGGTGAGACCCTGGTATTAGAAACATGGCAAGTGTGGTCAAGTTTACAGGTTACATCTTAGCCCTAGCTTCCCAGCCAGGGTCTCTCTGGTTTCCTGGGGACTTTGAAAAATTGACCATCTGCAAATTGTCATTTCAAAGCTCATCCAAATGTCATTCTCCTTCAGTGAAGCCGTGAGCCAAAATAAGGCATTCTTCCTCTGTGTTGATTTTTTTCATAGAAAGGAAAAATAATTAAAATATAAGCATTATCGCTAAAATGTATTGCCAAGGTTGAAACTCTCCCCCCCCCAAAGTAGGGATGAACACTTAGCTTAAATATAACATAGAAAAAAAAAAAAAAAAAAAAANACATGCCTGTGAGCACAAGTAAGACCATCACTTCTGCTCAAATTTCTGACCCAAGAGGGACCTGCCAGAGCCATCAGGACACAAGAACCAAGGATTGTATTAGTTGTTAAGCAAACCTGATTATTCTCTCTCTCTCTCTCTCTCTCTCTCTCTCTCTCTCTCTCTCTCTCTCTCTCTCGATATATATATGTTTTACCTTAAGAGCTCTCATAATAACAGACATTTATCCTTTCTTCTTTGCCACAATTGTAATTGATAACCCTGATCCTGCAATGTAATAATTAGTTAATATTTGTTAGCTGATATTATTTATAACAAAGATAAATGTATTTTACAAATAATATGTGGGCCCCTGACATGGCTTAGAATGTGAGAGCATTACCTTTGACCCTAAAATTTCAAGTGTTATTCATATATATATATATATATATATATATATATATATATATATTTCTCATGAAAGTCAAACTGAAAATAAAAGGTAATGGCCAAATATCAGTTTTAGATATAGATATTATTTTTAGTGCCTAATATAAAATGAAAGTACGTAAATATATTTATATATTCTCACCTACCTATCTGTCTCACTCTGATGTTATATCTCTTTCTCTCTGCCTTCTGTGTGTGTGTATGTATGTATGTATGTATGTATGTATGCATACATGTTGCCCAAGCTGCTATTGGTTTCAATACTAACAAGGGAATAAAAGTGTGCTTCATTATTTTAAACTATCTTTTTCCAAGTCCTGATTATCCATATTCAACATGACATTTTTTTAATACTTATTCACATAGGTGGTTCATCCAGAACATTGTGTTTGTGTAGTGGTCAAGGGACAATTTGCAGGAGTACATTCTCTCTGTTCACTGTGTAACTCTAGGAATAACACTTGAAATTTTAGGGTCAAAGGTAATGCTCTCACATTCTAAACCATATCAGGGGCCCACATATTATTTGTAAAATACATTTATCTTTGTTAGAAATAATATCAGCTAACAAATATTAACTAATTATTACATTGCGGGATCAGGGTTGTCAATTACAATTGTGGCAAAGAAGAAAGGATAAATGTGTGTTATTATGAGAGCTCTTAAGGTAAAACAAGTTTCTGATAACAGCATAGGAAACTTGAAAGTACAGGATACATGCTAATACAAAATAGATGGACCTTGGGGTCCGATTTCCATAGAATAGTTTTATATTAAAGCAAATTCAAATGCGATGTGATTGATTTATTATGTAATAAATGTTTTTGCTAAAATATACAGACAATATAAACTTCAACCTCTTCTGAACCATGTGTGTTCATTTGCACAGATATCACTTGGTCTTAATAACAGGAAATTTGTAAACTGCAAATTAATTGACTAGGTGGAAAAGATTTTAATGTAAAGATAAAATATTGTCAAGGAGCCCCACAGTCTGCCCCATAAATCTAGAAAAGAGAATAGGGAAAAGGCCAAGTAGCATGGCCCAAGGAGCTTCCTTTTCTAGGACTGTAGAGCTAAGTGGGGGTTATGTTGCATAGGTGGTCTCTGGAACAAATTTTAATTAAATTGGGTAATAAAAATCTGTGCCCTTTATGGTGAGAAAGAACTCATAAAATTTTTGTGTGACTGCCAGGTAGTGTTTGTGTTAGTGTCCATGAGGGGTTTCGGCTTTGCTGTTTTTGCTCTACAGAAGTTCTGGCTAAGAAAATAGAGAAGATCCTAATTTCCCTGATATGCATTGTAAGTCAACACTATCCCACAAAATTATCTCAAAATTATCTTTGTGACTTACTGATCTGTCGTGTAGTAGTTTTCTTTAGGATGACACATAATATAGGGTAACACACAAAACCTTATGCTAGTTCTTCCCTGAAATGGAGGATGTTGGAGTTTTATTGTTGATTGTGGAAATTTTGTACCATGAGTGGCAATTTAAAATATTTTCTCCAAATACTTTTCTAAGAAAAATTGATTGACCCCATAAAATATGTGTATTTTATCTGTTCATTCAAATACTTCTGAGCTTTGCCAGTCAAATATAACCTACATTTGTCCAGTCAATTAGAATTATATGTCTATGTATTTCTGGAAGTCACACAACTATAGGCTAAACCTCATCCAGGCTTTGTGCCACTGACATTTCACTACCCACATTTTCATTTCATTTTCCAGTCTTCTGGACATAGCCCCTGCTCCGCATGCCTTTTATCAAGTCCCATTATTTGCATACAAGTTATCTTCTACAAAGAGTAGTCTTTTCTGTTGTCTATTTTGTGTTTCGTGTCTATTCTATAAAGGAAAGGTACAAGTTTAAATTCAGATAAATATAACTTTAAGATCCTGTGTGTTAAAAATGTGAATTTAAGGGAACAACTGAATTTACTGTAGTTTGAACAGGTTCATTGATAAAATGAGGGTAAAATTCACTTTATAAATTTGAGATGAATGATAAAGTATTTACTACATGAAGACACCCTGTTACATTTTAAATGTACTATGCATTCATAAAATATTTGGCTTTTTTTTTCATAAAATTGCAAGTCTTTAAGCTCTTCTCTTTATTCCTGCAAGTTTAGATATGCTCATTAGTATTTCTAACTGTGCTTAGCACAGTACACAAATGTCTATAATGGTGGTTATAGTATTATTTAGAAATTATTATTCATTTAATCACTTTTACATTAATATTTTAAGTTTATCATAGTTAGAAATGATTAAATAATATATTTTCTGTGATTCCCCTCTACATATAATTTAACACTACTAATAAAATCAACAGGAACATATATTCTTTCCAAGTTTATTTTCTCAAGATGTTATGAACTCAGGAGGACAATGTCATAGTAACCCTGGAAGTTACAGTGTATGGGTGTGTGTGTAAGTGTGTGTGTTGGGGGTTTGAGGAGGGGCTGTACAGCCCTAAGGTGGATGGTCAGGGTCTTACTCAAGTGTTTTTGATTTTATATGTTTAAGCGAGACCACACTGATACCAGAGCCTGCTCTTTCTTCTAGTCTAGGTAGCCAGCTTGCCCAGGGATTCCCTGAATCTGCCTTCCACAGAAAGGGAAGCTTGCCAGGCCAACCCTCTTCATATCTGTGTTCTAAGAACATATTCTCTGGTTTTTGTATGTAAGTTTGAAGTTTTTAGCCACTTAAATATTTCCCAGACCCCATTCCAATTTTATAAAGGTTAAAACTACCCAAAACCCAGTGGTCACTTTGGGTTTATACTGCGCTCATTCACACTGGCCACTAAAAATTAAGAGTTCCTGAAGTACTAAAATTATACTTAGTTTACAAATATAAGAGTTATTATTTATTCATGTTTCTATTCCCCAAAGCAAATATATACATATCAGGCAGTAGGTAATGATATGATAAACAAATAATTGTGAAGATGAATTTACTTGCTATTTTGTTGTTGTTGTTGTTGAAGGGATGAAGATTCAGTGTAATGGCCAAAACGTTATCATGAATCCCAGTGTTCATCATTGCTATATGGAAAAATGTTTATATATGAATCAGTTTCTCTCTCTCTCTCTCTCTCTCTCTCTCTCTCTCTCTCTCTCTCTCTCACACACACACACACACACACACACACACACACATGCATATACACACAAACACACACACACATGCATATACACACAAACACACACACACAGATATGTACTCACATATATATTTGAAGATAACAAAAGTTAGTTAACTTTTAACCTAGTTATAAAAGTTGAGATTGAAAATTATATATAAGGCAGAATGCTCTATTATCGATATGAAAGCAATAGTATTGACTTATGCTTTCTTTAAAGTGTGAATAAACTACAGAAATACAACAACAAATTCACTGACTATGTTAAAAGTATTGCCTTTTTATAGAATCTGTTAGACAAAATTAGAGTCTAAGACTGCATTCTTCGCTTGTTGCGTTGGAACACACCTGTAATAGCAGCCTTTGGGATATAGAAGCAGAAGGATCAAAAACTCAAGGCACGCTTGGATTTTCCAATGAAAGTCTGTCTTTGAAAGAAAAGGATTATTTGTCTTCAGTATGTCCTATACGTTCTGATTCAGCACTAATCATGATTGTAAAGCATTCATTATTTGTTTGGATACTTATTTAAGCACATTTCCCCAATTGCATATTAAGTAATGAGGTGGTAAGAATCATGTCTCCTGTACTTCTGCCTTCTCAACAATTAACCCAGCTCTGGGTACCCATCAGACACCCAGTATATATTTTTTAAGTGAATGGATAAATTATAAATATGATTCTATTTAATTAAATGGAGGAGACTGTTGGAAGAATAATTATTATGAACCACATGAAATTTTTATTAAAGTCAAATATACTTTATTTGGCATGTTACCAAGCAGCTACAAAATGGAAACCTAGAAATAGCTTCCAAATTGAGAATAAAATTCCCAAGTTGAAACAAATAAGAAGCATAATTGTCATCCTAAAGAAAATAGTACACACACACACACACAGGCACACACACACACACACACACATAGTGGATGTTGAGCAAGCCCTCTATTACTGAGAATTCCAGCCCGGTGCCTGCATATTTTGAGTGTGAAAGTGTACAATACTTTGTGAGATGCAATATATAATCATACCCATTTGATTACACACACAAAACTAAAATTAGCTGTTGCCGAAATAAGTTTCAGACAGTTAGAAACGTCATAACACATATCCTGGTCACATGGAAGTTTGCTGGGTCACTTCAGCCTGCCAAGCCAATAGGAGACATCAGAAGGATTTTGAAAGTCTGAGTCACTAAAGTGGGCTAGCAATGAATGCCATTTTTAATCATCTTGGGTCAATTTATGAGGCTGGAACTCTATCAAACATCTAGCTATCCCCCGAGCTTAATTCAGGTACATATAGTTCCAAATTCATAAAGTTCTGGTGTCATAGAACCATAACAGAGAAAGAAATCAGTGTCACAAACCGGAGCATAGTGTGTCAGCCACATATTTCCCTTCTAAGGGACTTTCTCAGTACCCAGAGAGGGGAAAGAAACAATTCTCAGATATATAGCCCACCTAGGTGAAGCACTTTCAAATGTACTTCATTTATTTATTTTAGGCAATTTTTGGCTCAAAGTCATACAAAATTACTGTCTCCAGTTTCACTCTGCTCTTTTGAAAGAGTCCAGATTTTGTGCTAAGAGTTTAAAGCCACAGCAAAGAGCTAGGCCAAGAGGGAAACCTTTTGAAGAGTTCTCACAGCTGTGAAAACACAGGCCTCAGGCTGTGTGTAGAGTTACTTCAAACAGCTGCTTCAGGTGACTAAACACCTTGAGTCTCATTCATCAAGTGTTGTTTATACTGGCTGACAGACCAGACTTGGAGAATTAACTCAGAGAAAAAAGATGTACTACATACCAAGTATGGGAAAGGAAGCTAGCCCCCTCAGAGGTGCAGCAGGAAAAAGAAGGAACTTGACTAATTTTAAAAGAAAACAGGATTAATTTTATTTTACATTAACATTTCTTTTGAGACATGTTGCATCTTTTTAATCAAATTTGAAATGACACGGATGTCTTATCATGCATGGAAACACCTCAATCGTATGGTCATAAGACATTTAGTTAATTAATATTATGAGTGTATAACTTAAATCATAGGTATACCCATTACATTGTGTCACGTTTTCTTTGTGAAGAAAATAAGGTCGATTTCTTGCCTAGGGCACTGTAAGCATTTGACTGCTGAAGGCTGATAGACAGGGCTCATCACTCAGCATTAAAATTTCTTTCATGTACTCTGCTCACCAAGGTGATGTGATAAAATGTTTAAGCCATGTAACTATTTGCATGGATCAAAAGAATGAAATATACTAGCATGGGTCAGTGCCAGGCGAAGTATTCCCAGTTAAAGAAGCTTTAAATATTGATAGACAGCTTTAATATTTCCTTTTAATCAAGAAATAAGTCACTTAATATTTTTTTTCCATCATAACATCAAGATGGTTCCTAGAAAACTTTTCCCAGTTTCAGATCCTCAGTGAGCAGAAAAACATTTACACTGCCACCCCTCTCCTGTGTCAGAGCAAATGTCATTTGTCAATTCCATCGGCAATTAGCTTATCATTTACATTATAGTAAGTTTCAAAGGTAAAATAACTTTTTAGCCTCCCAAACTTTCTCCTATCAGCACATGGATGATAGTGAAACAGTCTGCTTCGTGACTGTTTCCCACGGTTCCAATCATGTTCACTCCTTCTAATCAGAGACTCTACAGAACCTCTCGAACTGTATGGTGGGATCTGGTTTCCATTTAGATATCTGAGATTTGGCATTTCTAAGAATCTCCCAGTATGGACAGATGCTAATAGGAGCAGAGTCAGCCCTTGAATAATCAAGATTTTTATTTTGGTTCTGAAGGATATTGGTGAAAACTAATTTTCTACTTTTCTCTAACCTTAAAGGCTACTTAAAAAAAATAAAACACAAATGTTTGAAAATAGAAACATATTTCCCCAAGAAATAAATGAAACAGTAATAAAAAACCAGGTTAGAATCAATATAATGTTTTATTTTTAAAATATAGAACCAGAGCCGGGTGTGGTGGCGCACACCTTTAATCCCAGCACTCAGGAGGCAGAGGCAGGCAGATTTCTGAGTTTGACTACAGCCTGGTCTACAGAGTGAGTTCCAGGACAGCCAGGCCTATACAGAGAAACCCTGTCTCAAAAAACCTATCTATCTATCTATCTATCTATCTATCTATCTATCTATCTATCTATCTATATATATATATAAACCATATGAATCATTAATATATAGAAATGTACATTCAGATCTTTATTCAGAAGACACCAAGGATGATCAACCAACAAAAATGGAAATTATATCATACAACAATAAAATTAAAGATGTAGTTTTCATGATCAAAACAAAAAAGCAATGAAGTCAGCAAAATATAGGAAAAAATAGGCAAAATATGAAGAATAGGTGTTTTACATATCTGTGTTCATATGTGAGCATATGTGTTCGTGGAGGGTGGGCACACAGGCCACAAGACAGCTTCCAGAACTGTTTGTGTTTGTTTTTCTAAGGGTCTCTCATTGATCTTCAGTTTATAGATTATGTTAGTTGGAATGGTTGGTGCATTCTAGCGACCCTCCTGCTGCAGCTTCTGTAGCACTGGATTACAGATATGTTTTAATCCAGACTCTGGAGATCAAATCCAGACCCCGGTGTCTGATTTCCAAGCACCGTACTGAGCATGCCCCTCACCTATAGAGGGACATGTCTTCAAAATCTACTGCTTTTCAGTTTAGAATTGGCAGAGGTCAAACTGAGCCTCTTAAAAGCAAAGACAGAGAATCGCCGTAGGTTTAATTAATGTATTTATATTAATGTCAGTTTATAGCGAGTAGAGTCATGAAAATAATTTCTCTCACCACAGTGTTTCTGTTTGTCAAGTTTAATGCTGACCCTTTAAGTAAATAAAGAGTTGAAACATTAGTCACAACTATGTTTGGAAGATAAGGAGAAGCCAGGTGGTTTAAGAGAAAGTTCACTGGGGAAGTAATAACAGGGGGAGGAAATGGCGACCATGAAGAAGGAAAGGTGGAGTATAAGGTGAGGATGCTGGAAAAAGAAAATTAACTCAAAACATTTATTACTGGTTTCCATCCCATCACATCTGCGTGATTTAATATGCTAGACCAGGGAAGCCCTGTACTCCTAACTAGTGTGGAGGCTGAGGCTAGAGGATCACATGTTCTAAGGCCTGCAAAGGCTGTAGGGTGAGTTTAAGGCTAGTCCCAACCTGAGTCAAAATTAACATACACACAGGCACACATGCATATACACACACTGAGTGGAGATATAGATCTTTGATCGCATACTTGCTTGGCATGTATGAAGCCCTAGATTCAGTCATATGAATGCAAAGTGAATGAATAAATGAATTAATGAAGAAGGACAGAAGGAAAAGGAGAGAAAGATTTCTACTTAAGTTCCAAAGTTATTACTACTTCTGGAATAGTATGTCATGGAGTAAGTTAATAAAGCACTCTATAGTACATTTTAATATACTGAAAGGTTTTTTGAAAGGTTAGCAAAGTGAATTTAGTGACATTAGAAGTGTCTTACAAAGGTGAAATAATGAAACTATTCTCTCGGTCTTTTTGAAGATGAAGGCTCACATCTGGACCACAAATACTTCAATATTTTTCTCTACCCTGACCTGTGAGGAGAAGACATAATTTCCATGCTACACAGACATAATTAAATGTGAACAGATAAACAGTATCACTGGGAGGGCAGCCCCTTGGTCCTGTGGAGGCTCTATGACCCAGGGTGGGAAATGCTGGGGCACTGAGGCAGGAATGGGTGGGCGGGTGGGATAGCACCCTTTTAGAGGCAGGGGAGGGGGGAGGGGGGAGAGGGTTTGTGAAGGGGAAACTGGGAAGGGGGAAGGCATTGAAATGTCAGTACATAAAATAACTAACAAAAATGAAAAAAAAAAAAAAGATTACCTAGGAAGAGTTATGGCTCCAGGGGCAACACAATGAGTACAAAGCATGATGATAATCAGTCAGTCAATTGGGACAATGCCCCCTGGTTAGGGAAATGGAGGAGGCAAACACAGTGGTCATAAAGCACACAGATTAGGAGTCATTATGGTCTGTCAATTAATGTAGCTAGATTCCACTGCTTAAGGAAAGGGTTAGTTCAGGGGAGAGTTATAGCATGTTTTGAGCTCTCCCATCCTGGTTCTCTGAAATTCTGTGTTGGCAATATTAGACTCCTTTAGCCAGATAAAATTATGTTGGAAGTGTACTATAATGCAAGTTATTTGCCTAAACATTTGGTTGACATGATTTTTATGAAAAGGGGATTTATTTCTGTCAAAGTGTAAACATAAATTGAAAGAAGACAGCATTTGAATACCTCTCTCAGGTTAGGGCATTATCCATTATCCATCTGTCTGGAGCAGTACCCCACAGTAACCTGATCTTGTTTCATCTCAACCAACATTTTCTCTCTGCTCTCCTACTCTGTGTATGTTATCATTTGACAATGAAGCCCAATGCTCCCCTCCTTTCCTACTTCAATTCTTGCATCATTTGCTTGGAGAACTACTATTCAGAGTGCTTATCTTCTGGGGTACTGTTCTGTCCACCAGAGACCTGAAGGTTCATTTTCATTAGTATTTACCAAATAACAGATAAAATCAAAGAACAGATTTCTATAGGAACAAGACAGGTCTCTTCTACCAAAAGGACAAACTGACTTGAACCTATAAAGAATCTGATTAGAGTGGGTGCAGACCCTAACTTAGGTTGTGACATTCCTTAGTTTCTCTGACTTTCTTTCCATATTGCTCTTCTACCTGTGACCTTAAGAATACCCTTTTAAAAAGTCACCGTGTAAAACATCAACCCTGCAGTCACTGGCTTGCAAGCATATTGGCAGCCAGTAGCTTGCATGTGCTTCTGATTATGTTAATGAATTAGAGGTCAAGGCCTTTGACTCTTTAGTTAAAGCAATCTGAATCCGTTTAAAGGTAAAATTAAACTAAAAGGAGTTTTGGTTACCTCATAATCTTGCCAAAAATAGCTCATTTAATATGTAGTGAAGTCTGGCATAAATGAAGGTTTCTTCTTTGATCTCTTTACAACAAAGCTAGAAAACATAATTTTCCCAGTTCTAAGAGTGATAATAAAACATATATTTTACTCACTGAAGAAAACGCAGTTACTCATATTTTCCACTTAACGTATGGGATAAATTCCATCACAACTTCACAAGGTGAAAATGGTCAAATGTGGGCAAGCTTGGCTGCGACTTTCAATCTGCTCCTTTGAAAGCTCAAAGAGACAGCTGCCTGGCTTTCTAGCCACATCTTGTTAACACGTATCAATAAAGTGTGGGGTGGAGTGCTGACCCCCAGTGTGTGATTCATGCAGACTCTCCTCAGCTATCAAGAAATCAACACTTTGGGACTCATGTAGGTTCGTGACTCAGGGGGAACTGACTATATGTCATCATGATTTGTTTAACATAACTGACAAAATGATTCTTTGCAATGATACAATTGTTCTGATCGTCAACCAGCAGGTGACAGATTATCAAAGCTCAGCTCATAGTTCCAGACTGGTAAAAATCAAGGAATAAAAGAAAATGAAAAACATCCCAATTTTTGTCATGGTCATGAAAGTTTAGACATGTGAGTGGGTCAAATTGTTTATAACTGATCTGGGAAAGTATTCTTCCACAGGGAAAGTTATAAAGTGTAGTACTGAAATAATTTCCTATCTTTTAAGGATGCTGCTATCTTAAAACATAAGGCAGATTAATTTTAGCAATCATGAGAATTTTGTTGAAATGCTATGTGACTAAATATTTTTCAAGTGGATTTCTAGGGTAATTATATTAGTTAAAGTTTATTAAACACTATAGCTATCTAAGTACTTCACATATCTGAAGCATTCATTGCATGTATCTGATGGAACAATTATGGTTATTACCCCCATTTTATAATGAGAACACTGGCGTGGAGTGGTTGGGTAAATTATTCCACAGCATGTAAAAGGAAGGGTGTAGACGATGATATAAATCAAACCTATCCCACAGACTCAGCATTCTTAACTGTGGAACGTATTTGGAAATCAAATATGAGTATCCCAAAGAATCTTATCACCTTTTCAATTATACATTTTACCGCTAAAATGGGGGGAAAGGGATGGTGCTGTGAAGTTATATGGGGGCCTTGCCTGACACTGTTCAATTTGTACAGAACACAGGTCTCAAACCATAAGCGGGTCACTGAGGTTAGCCATTTAGTGGCTTTGAGCGGGATGTCTGCTGCCTGGAGAATAAGGGCAGTTACAGACGCGTGAATAGGCAGGCCATATTTAAGAATGCATTTAGCCTTGTGAAACTTATGAAAACCATTTGGGGTTGCTTTATAGTGGATCAGCTCAGCTATAGCTGTGTTTCTCAGAATTTTTTTCCTGTAGGTACCTGACATCAGAGTCAGCTATGGAGGGAAAAAGCCATTTGAAAGGCACAAGAGAAAGAGGTAGCAGCTTGAAGTCTAAGTCATTTGATGGAAAGCCTGATTGCCATTCACATAATTGCTGATTCTGACATTGATCTTGTTGGTTCAGACAGCAACTAGGTGCAGTGGTTCTCTTCCTCAAAGGAAGATGTTAGGTTAAATGTATTACTGATGTTGAGGGATGCAAGGATAGATGCAGCTCATATCTCTCACAAGGACCTATTAGTCTATGGTTTCCCTTGTTATATAATTACATGCAGTTATGTCCCTGCTGCCTTTAGTTTCATCATTGGATGCAGATATGGCAGGCTAACCAAGACTGCTTTTGGAGAGTTATGGCATCTCTACTTACTTTAACAGTTTTTGGGTTCTCTCTCTCACTCCCAGTGAATATGTTTGAAGCTGTTCATATACATTTTGTCAAGATGTCTGGATTGCTTGAGGAAAACTTTCAGAATTTGGGGCTATAGGTGTTATAAAAGGCAAAGGTTAAATAAAATGGATCAAGCACAGAAGGATAGGGTAACTGACATATAAATAATTCAATAAAATATAGTGCAGGAAAATTGTAAGGGGACTTAAGTATGTACATTTTCATCTTGGCAACTTTGAGTTTCTAAGATGGAGCTTTTTTCCCTAACAAAGAATTAAGATTAATATAAATAACATTATTCAGTGTTTTGAATAAGACTGATATACTTTGTTAACCTCTAAGTGGGTGTTCCTACACATTAAATAATAGCAACAAGAAATTGAATTTGATGTCTTACCACTAGCTAAATCCCATCTGCAGAGACCCTCAGGACAAATTAATTTTTGTCTAAAACCACCTACCCATGAGCAATGAATAGAATCTGCCTACAGCAATTGTGAACATCTTAACCACCAGAATATGACTATATTTGATGACGGATTACGTATGAAGAAGAAAAAAAAACTTCAAAGTGCTAAGAAACTTATTATAGTAATCAACTCTAACTCTGAATGGAAACAAAAAACTTAAATATGTCTAGCTTATCCATATAGATTGATTTATATTTGTGCTCAGCAAAAAGAGAGGGAAGAATTTAGAAGCCATAAAGGGGCGTAAAGATGAATAAAGTGGTCAACTGAAAGCAAAAGAGAAGCCAGAGAGAAAGAGAGAGAGAGAGAGAGAGAGAGAGAGAGAGAGAGAGAGAGAGAGAG
>NC_034592.1:33171465-33178306 GCF_900095145.1 Mus pahari | reverse complement strand
GGAGAGGAGAGGAGAGAAGAGAAGAGAAGAGAAGAGAAGAGAAGAGAAGAGAAGAGAAGAGAAGAGAAGAGAAGAGAAGAGAAGAGAAGAGAAGAGATGAGATTTACTTCAGTGATGAGATGGAAATGAACAAAAATTATTCTAAAATATAACAACATGCAGACACAGAGCCAAGACAGCTTACCACACTATCCTATCTGAAAAGCAGCTCCAAACTGTAATGGATTTAAAGCACTGGAATTCATGGGTCCTGTCAACTCTGTATGATAAGTGAAATTTTCTCTTTTAGTTATTAAGTGAATGAGCTGGGAATAGATGAGGAAACCAAACACATACAGAGTATATAAAAATAGTTTTATATAATGTTACATACTATACTATACATCATAGAATGTCATTAGTGCTTTATAGGAAAGACATACGCAGAAAAATAGGGAGTGGGAGGCATGCTGGGAAAGAGAATTCTTCTTTAAGTCTTTGTTCTCATGGCAGCTACAATGATATACTAACTAGTTTCCTCAGTTCACTTTATAGTAATGTTTTTCAGACCTCAGATCTTCCCTCCCTTTTCTACTACAAACTGAGCATATGGCACCACAGGCTCACACAAGGAAAGGAAAACACAGTAGTAAATTATCTTAAATACACCTGAACTTAGGAGATCCCAAGTCAAACTTTTCCCTAGCTTCCCCCCAACCCCCGCCACACAGGCACATAATTCTAGATTTATTTTGCCATTTAAAAGTTTACTTTGGCTATGGTTGAAATTTAATTTGTTCTTCAAAGAAAGACAACAATGGAAGTACAAAGGGGCTGCTTCTGTCTGCTCCCTGGGAGTTCTGAAAGTAATAATTATAAAATGATAGGATTCTTAATGAAAATGTCACTTGGAAAGGTTGAGGTTGACAGCCGCACCACTGATGTGTCGTGAAATAAGCCACAGTGTAGTCACAACCATAAATACAACTAGATGAGGCGATTTTAAATCTACTGAGACATAGTGTCTAAATGTGTCTCAAGTTTAGAATTAAAATCCTAACAATAGGCATGCATTGAAATTCCTGGATAAACAAGCTGCTTTCAAAAATAGCCTTTAGACATAATATTATTAAAAATAGATTTAATGGCAGATTGCTAAATAATATAGCCTAAGAAAATTGACACACACATGCATCGACTCAAATGTACACAGTAATTATTTGTGGTATCTTTGTGTATTTCCAATCTATCATGAGATCTGCACAAAAACACTGATTTGATCTCAGTTATTTTTCTAATGTTACATGTGACCCTTGGAAAAACAAACGATAACCCATATACCCACACTGCATGCAAAGACTTCCATCACAAATACAGGAAAAAATATAAAATGTCTTCTATGTTGTTTCAAGATTAATTATAGATTAGTAGCAATATTTTGCCAAAGAGTGTGGCCTGAGAATCTTTCTCTACTTGCAGCTTGTAAAATACATTATGTGTAGCACATTTAAGAAGGGTTCAGAAAAACACAGCCTGTTACAGAATCCTTCAACTTTATCTTTTGAGAATTACCAATCATACCTTTCTTGACTCTTGCTTGTTGAAGAACTTTTAATCTATTTTCTCCAATTTTTTTTCTATTTTTTTTCCTTGTCCCAGGGATCCATTGCAGGGCCTAGTTCATATTACTGACCTATATCCCCCATCATGAACCACTTTCAATAATTTTAAGTTGCGAATAATTAAGCCCTTATTATAGCCAATTCAATTTTAGTTAATATGATTACTTGCCATATATCCACTTTTATCACAAAAGAAGTGTTTGATCTAATTTAATTAAATCTAATTTTTTCTTTGGGAAGACTGTTTTAGTATCTTAGCTCTAAGGTTGTTTAGGAATACTCCTTAAGTCCAAGGCCACGAAGACATACCCAGGACTGTAGGCATGATTTCTTGATCCTGATACCTAATGATGGCACAAGCAAGTCTCACTATCCCACATCTATTGCAGGGAAGATCTTTACTGTAAGCCCATCCCCTATGTCATTTTGAGAAAAAGCACAACATCTCTACATATAACAATAAATTTCACATTGTATGATGTCATCTGACTATAAATTAATTTATCTCCAACAGGTGCTTTTGCCTAGGGGATGCTCCTGCTCCTCCCAAACTGCTTTGTCTCAGTCAAGCTGTGCATTGAGTGTACCCAGAGCAGAAAAGTCAAGGGTAGGCAACACTTCCCAAAGAGAAGTTAACATGTAAAGCCAATTCACTTCATACTGCTTTGTTACTTTCAATTAGGTTTCTAATTTCTATTAGCTAAATATCCAAGGAAACAGAATGGCTTGTGGAATAATGTACAGGGCTTATGAACTAGTAAATGAAGAATAAGGCTTGCTTCTGCTATGGAAACCTCCATTTGCATACACAATGAATTAAACTCTAGTCTGTAATGGAAAAGATCTGTAAACCTAACTTGGCTTACAAATACTGGACTAGAACATCTTTCATTGATATTATTCAAGTAAATGAAGATATCATGCATGCAAAATCACAAATCTTTTTGAAACTATTTTCTGGACTCTTGAATTCACTCTTAAAATAGCATATTGACAGAAGAAATGCTTTAGTTCTCACCAAATGATTAGAGTACAGTTACTGACAGAAAGATTCCAATAAAGACCTCCTGCTGTGACTTATGTAGGGCAGAGAGTGAGACCAACAGACTTGGCACAGTGATGGTAACAAGAGCCATATAGTGCTGACCATGCTTGCTTGTGGGATGTCTGTGTCTGTGCGTGCATGAGTGTGTGTGCATGTGTGAGTGTGTGTGTGTGTGTGTGTGTGTGTGTGTGTGTGTACGTACATGTGTGCATCTGTGTGCAAGTGTGTCTGTCTGACTTTACTTTTGGCAGAGTTCTCACTATGGTCACCTCTAAAACACGTTGTTATGCAACTGCTGTTCCCTCATCCAAACGAAATCGTACGGTTTAGTTTCTTAGTTCCTTTACATTTCTTTTCTTGACATTTGCAAAGTATCAGAACAAAGCAAAGTATCTCAGGGCAATACTTCACATTTGCAAAGTATCCTTATTTCTAAATAATTATAAGTAAGGCTCCATTTTGTGGCCAGAGCCTTATTTTTTGCTTAGGAATGGGATACAACTTTTTGAATAATTACATATTTGTTTCATTATTATATGCATTAATTAAAAATTAGATGCGTGCATGTTTCTCCTGGATATGTGAAGACAAAGACTTATCGTTAGAGACCTTGCCTATTATACATTAGGCATTTAGTTCGTATTTCTGTATGAAGTACAGTGTAGAGATGTATATGTGTTTCACTCTGTCTGTGATCCTTTCATGCACTTCTTGAATCACTGAAACACTATTACTGGAAAATGTACTGAAGTTTGTCAAGCCTATACCTTTTTTGAGAGTATAATTACAGCATTTCTCTTATCCCTTTCCTCATTCCTCTCCCTCCCGTATACTCATCCTTGCTTTCTAGCAAATTCATGATCTATTTTATCAATTGTATATTGTTAAATACATACACAATCTAATTTCTCAGAGTCCAAAAGAGAAATATGCTTACTGCTTTCCTGTGTCACTTTTCTTTGAATTTCAAAATCTGTTACTAAATATTTCGATATAACTCATTATTCTTTTAAAATATTCTTTCTCACAAAAGCATATATATTTTCTTAGGTATTTTTTTTTCAAGTTGGAGAGTATTTGATTTGCTTTCCCTGCTGTACAAGGAAAATAACATTGTCAATAACACATTGAAATATCTATTAATCTGTGATGATAGAAGTTGCTTTTCATTATTAGAAAATAAATTCTAGAAAAGGCATTCTTTAAAAATGCATATATGACAATAAGACATGTATATTTGTCTTAAAATAAGCCTTCAACATTCTCCCACACTTTTCTCACCATTATCTCCATCTGTAATAATAAAATATATCTTCTGGTTGCAGCTATTTCTGTTATCTCAAGTCTGAATCTAATTTATTTGCTACTCAACCTTACTTTTCCTCTAATATAAGATTTGTTTTACATGTAATATAATGCAAAGTTTTGATTTAAATGGTACAAACTTTTTTTTCTCTAAAGACATGTCATTTTAAATTGAGAAAACAAATAAATTCAAAATAGTCTGTCATTGTTTTACAATAAAACATCAAAAAAACTAATTTTTATAATCCAACAATTTTTACTTGACTGTGATTTGGATAACATGAATACATTGGAAAAACAGCAATACATACTCTTCCAATACAAAGAAATATCATTTGTTATTATTAGTATTATTCTTACTAGTATTACTATTATTATTTATCTACCTCCTAATTGTTTCGCCACTCCTTGTCTCCTCCACAGTCCCTCTCCCTTCCTTCTTCCCCTTCTCCTCTGAAGAGGTCTCCCCCTTGATTATCCCCCAACCTTGGCACATCAAGTCTCTGCTGGGCTAGGTACTTCTTCCACTGAGGTGAGACAAGACAGCTGACTTAGAGGAACAAATTCCAGGGACAGGCAAAACCTTTAAGGGCAATCCTTGATCTCATTATTTGGCATCCACATGAAGACCAAGATACAAATCAGCTATATATGTAGGGAGAGGCTTAGATCTAGACCATATATGTTCAGTCTCTGAGATACCCAAGTGTTCAAGTTAGTTAACTCTGCTGGTCTCTCTGTACAGTTCTATCTCCTTCAGGGCCCTCAATCCTTCCCCCAATTCTTCCATTACATTCCCCAAGCTACATCCACTAGTTGTAGGTCTTTATATCTATCTGAGTCAGCTGCTGGGTGGAGCCTTTCAAATTACAGTCATGCTAGGCTCCTGTCTGTAAACAAAACAGTATCATTAATAGTGTCAAGGTTTGGTGCTTGCCCATGAGATGGCTGGTTTTTGCTTTGCTATTCCCTGAGACTCTGCTCCATCCCCTGTTCCTGCATTTCTTGTAGGCGGGATAAATTTTGGCTTGAAATTTTTGTGGGTGGGTTGATATCCCTATTGTTTTACTGGGATTTCTGCCTAGCTACAGGATGTGGCCTCCTAAAAAATGTTTTGCTGATAATAATTTTGAAATACTTATTCCAAAGGATTTCACAGAATGATTGTGATAGTCTAAGACACCACTGTCTTAAGATACATAACATAACATAAGGTTCTTTCCCTGACATTGGCATTAAAATAAAAAAAAAAACTAATTTAGAAAGCACAAAACCATCAGGTGGGTTTTCTGAAAGTCTGTTTCACTGTGCAGTCAGCTACTGCTTCACTTTTGAGAGGAAACACAAGTTGAATTTGTTGTACCACAGAACATGCTAATTCCAAATACATGGTGGTAGATCACTCAATTTCCTTGCGATATGTGCCACTCAGCAGGCAATTTCTCAACTTTTACTTCTTTCCGAATAGCCTTATTGCTCTGTTTCTACTTACCATGCAAGTTGAACTGATGCCTAAACCCTCTGGTGCAGTGACTACACTACAGCAGGCAGCCTAGGCTCTGAATCTTAAACTCTGTGGCTGTTAGAATCCAGACTTTAAAAGATTTTAAAAGGAAACTGATAAAATTGATTCTAAAATTATTAGTAAGTAAGCATTTAGAAATGGAAGTTGTCACTCTAATCTATAAGCCTAGACTTGAATGCCCATGGCAGATGTGGGAAGGGTCATTGTTAGTTTTAATGAATATGGTTTTTAGGATTCTCAGCCAATTAGTTATCCAAGTAGGTAATTATATTTATTGAACATTAAAAGGTACTTGGAATAGATTGTCTCTGATTTTAAAAAACTTTAATAGTCATAAAAGAGCAACATTAAAGTCTGACATAAAAATAAAAAGCCTGAACTTTGAAAATTTATTAATTTGGTTTAACCTGGGCATTTCTACTCTTAGAATATTTTAAAGTCCCTGTTATCATAGGTTTTTGGCATTCTGAAGGTGAAGGAGTATACTTGTAATACATTTAATTGTACTAATAAATTATCAAATCACATTAAGGAATCAAATCTAAAATATGAGTATAAGAAATCTTTCTTCATGAATCACCCATTAGCGAACCTCGAATCTGTTTCCTTTAGAAATTTGGGCTGACTGGCAAATACAAAAGTGGATACTCACAGTCATCTATTGGATAGAACACAGGTCCCCTAATGAAGGAGCTAGAGAAAGTACCCAAGGAGCTAAAGGGGTCTGCAACCATATAGGAGGAACAACAATATGAACTAACCAGCACTCCCCAGAGCTGTGTCTCTAGTTGCATAGGTAGCAGAGGATGACCTAGTCAGCCATCAATGGAGAAGAGGCCTTTGGTATTGCAAAGATCATATGCCCCAGTACAGGGGAATGCCAGGGCCAGGAAGCAGGAGTGGGTGGTTTGGGGAGCAGGGAAAGGGGAGAGTATAGGGGGCTGTGGGGATAGCATTTGAAATGTAAATGAAGAAAATATCTAATAAAAAAAGCAATAAACATCACATATAACCATAAAAAAAAAGGAAGTTGGGCTGAACTTTTAGCCTAAATCATTGTTCTAAAACCCTAAGTACACTCACTAAAGTAACTCTTTATCATGAAAATAGCCAAAGGCACAAGACATTATTTATATACTTAGATAATTAATCTCATTTAGCAAAAGAAAAGCAAATCAAAAGGCAACCAAGAAAAAGATAAAGTGTAGACATTTGTATCACATCACCACCAGAGTATATTTTTCATGCACTACATCATCTCAGGAATCGACCAATGTTCAGATCATGTTCCTGCTTCTCTCTCACATTGTTTACTGGTGTGTGTGTGTGTGTGTGTGTGTGTGTGTGTGTGTGTGTGTGTGTGTG
>NC_034592.1:33161909-33170218 GCF_900095145.1 Mus pahari | reverse complement strand
CCTAATAAAAAATTGGAAAAAATAGATAATCATGGTTTCTACCAACCCAAATAACAATATACCCAAGCATCCCTGGAATGTGCATGTGTATGCATGTGTGTGTGTGTATGTGTGTGTGTGTGTTTATGCATGTGTGTGTGTCTCTGTGTGTGTGCATGTGTGTGTAGTGGGTCTTTAGCAGTCTTCCTACCTTTTGATGATACTTTATACTGTGTCTGTTATCTATGTTTAAATATGGTAAGGAGATATTAAATGAAAAATACCAGAAATAAAGTTTTCTAATTTTGAAATCATTTCTGCATACAGCATACTTCATTCTGAATAGGCTGAAGAAATCATCTTTTGCTGTTTGCCACTCTCTTAGAGATGTGAATCATTCATAATTCTGATATAGTTCAGCTGTACATATTGCCTATCACTAATTAGCATTTGTGGTCATCAACTTGACTCTTGAAGTAGCACAATGCTTGTAAATAACCTTTGTACATTGTAGAAATTAGGAATCTCTCAAAAAAATCTTCACTTCTCTCTGGAGAAGTCACCTAGAGTGGAGTTGCCAGTGATTGTAAGCCACTGGACATGACACTGGAGACCAAATATTGGTCCTCTAGAAGAGCAGCAAGCAGTCTGATGCGGAAAAGGCCACATATTCTGATAACAGACTTCTGCATCTATAGCAATAGAGACACTTATAGAAGATGAAGTTCAATAGGTGAGAAATAAGGAGCCTTTGTAGGAATATATAAGTACATGATGGCCATAGAAATAAAGCTGCAATAAAGGTTATGGGGCAAATTGTGGAATGTTTACCAATAGTGTAATATAATCATCTTACCTTTACACTTTAAGCCGGTCACTGCATCAATGCCATTTCTGGGCTTTCCATGTGCATATGTAATGTTTTCTGGTTATTTGTGTATGGAAAATGATAAAGTAGTGTTGGGGAAACCTGCGGCACACTTGCGGCTGTACACATATCTGCATTGTTTGGTATATTCTGCCTCACACTAAGGTGTGAATTCGTTCTAAAATAATTACTTCATAAGCACAAATATTTTGTACATCATGAAATGTCTCCATTGTTTTACATGGTGCATCTGAGTATTGAGTAGCTCAGATGATTCTGTTTAAAAGACCACTGGACAATGAAATTGGTGGATTTATTTTCCTGTTACTTGTTTTCCTTTTGTGTAATTACCATGGACATTCTACTGAAAGTGTTCCACAGATTAAAAACTCTTCTGTTAAATGCCATCTGTTTGGAGGTATAGGTCATTTAATTTCAGTTTTTATTTTTTTCTAAGAGACCTTAATTGGAAATCACATGGAACTCAGGTTAACTGTCTTAACTCCTTTGCTTAACAAAGAAAAAAAGGAAAATCAAGCTATCAATATATTGGGAGAAAATGTTTATTACTACATTAAACACTGAAAGGTAGAGTTTATCTTGGGATAGTTAGAATAAGTTATTTCTGACCAAATAAGTTCCATCAACATGAAGCAATTTTTTCCTTCCATAGTAAAATGGTATTCTTATAAATGTAAAATTTATATTCATGGGAAAATCAGCTTTAACTTTAGACAGTAACAGAAAAATTTTAATATAGTTGCATAGAGGGCAAATTTTTCCTTAAATGCAAAAATTAATTAATTAATTGATAAAGTACACATAGCAGAAAAAGGGACTTTAAGACGTATTTTTAGTTTTTAAATCATGTGTTTGTATACGTGTGTGTGTGTGTGTGTGTGTGTGTGACAGAGAGAGACAGAGAGACAGCCAGAGAGAGAGAGAGAGAAAGAGACAGAGACAGAGAGAGACAGAGAGACAGAGACAGAGAGATATCACCATGTGCTGGAGTTACAAGTTACAAATATAGGTGCTTGGACACAAACTAGGTCCTCTGGAAGCTCATCAAATCCTCTTATCTGCTGAGTCATTTTCCAATCCTTGAAGAAGTTTTGAAAATAAAAACAGATTTTGCTGTGTTAAAATATAATTTTAAAAATATACTGCTCATCATTTAAATGATGTAGAATATATCATTGTCCGTAAGGAAATCAGGTTGTGAGCACATACAGGTTGGACAGAGGTCTGGGCATATATGTCGTAGACTCTCGTTCAGTCTCCAAGGGGTTCCCCCAACAACTGAAGTGGGGGCTGCCCCTAAAGCTGTAGCCTGACTTTGAGTCCATTCCCCAACAGAGCTGCTTTGTCTGACCACTGTGGTACTGCAGAGGCTTGCTGCACCAGGGTGGTTGGATACCAGTGGCTAGGGGATGGGGGGAGCCTCTCTCAGAGAAGGGAATAAAGGATGGGGAGGACTCGGTGAGGGGGAGACCAGGACAGAAGTCAGTACTTAGGATGTAAATCAATAAATACATAAATAAGATCAGGTTTTATTGATTTCATTTGCATTTTTAGTTCTACATCCTAACAAATACTTACCATTCCATACAGAATGTATTTTTCTACTTTGAATATCTATCCCATATGAAACAGAATAGTTAATGTCCAAATATTTTATGACACACAAGTACAAAAGGTTCCTAACTTATTAGTCTCACTTTCATTAAACTAGGGTAAAGATGAATGAAACAAAGTGAGCTAGCATGAAACCAGTCACTAGAAACAGAACACGGAACACACACACACACTAGTTTTCTCTTTTACAGTCCTAGAAGACAAAAAAAATAAAATAAAATCACCTCTTGCTCACTTGGAAACTGGGACTGTGATAACTTCGTTTCTTATAGCTTTAAGGCTTAGTTCTTATTTATAGTTCAAAATCCAGACACAAGGAAGGAAAGTCAATAAAAGGTCATGATTACACAAGAACTGTCATGTCGCTGGTATTTAGATGTCTATTTGAGAGGAAAGCAACAATCCTTTACTTTATTCACTACACCTGATTTCTGCCGAAATGCATTCCATGTCAACCACACTGAGCTCTAGTCGAATGAAGTTTTAACCCAACTTATCCAGCTGAAATACTGTGGAAGCCACAAATGATAAGTGAGAATCATTTGGAATTTTCTAGTGGTGATTATGAAAAGAAATAGAAATAACTGAATTTAATTAAACAATTAATTTTATTTATATAAAATATACTTCAATATAAAACTCTACCTCTAGTTTAAATAATAGTATACAGTAGAATATTTACAACTCTGTGGCATGCAATCTTCTAAATAAGAGTGTGTTAAGCACAGAAAGGGAAACTACATATTTCATTATCTATGGATAGCATCTTTCTTCAGTTATTTTCACTACAGTGCTAACACATGCTAAGACATCTTAATTTGTAATCGTGTCTTTTCATTTTGTGACTGGAGGACTTTACCTTCCCTTGTGTATTTGATATAATTCAGAGGCTAGAAAGTAGTGAATCAGAGAATTCAAGGCTATTATACACTTACTGTGCATCTCTCTGCAAACGTCCCTTACACTTTCCTATTTGATTCACTGTATATTTATAAATATAGCTGTTTCCATACATTTAATGTTGCCTAATAAAACAAGTACTTGTGGCTTTATATTCAGAGTCATGCTAATGTAACATGTAGTTCAATTTATACTTTTTCCCTTATACTGGAAAGGACTTCCAAATGGCACAAAACTTTAAGACAGCACTTTTCCATGTTCCCAAATGAAAATAAACCCCAATTCTAGCCCTAGCCCCAGATTTAAAATATTATGTTTTTGCACATACTCCATGCTGCTCTCCATCTGCATGTTGTAGAGGCAGTGATGACAAACACTGACCTCTGGACAGTTCCTTTTCTTAATGAAGAGCATGTGTGACCACCTCTGTTTGTGGCCACACATGATTATTAAAGAAAAAGGCAAACACTACTTCCAGCAATGATTCTTATTTACTTATGTATGTGATCATGGAGAGGTCCTGAAGGTATAAATACCTCCAACAAAGTAACACTTGGAATTTAAAGTCTTTCTAAACCATTTCTACATCCTGTTTCCCAATGTTCCCATGAAAGCACTGGCTCACAGCTCCTGCATCTAGTCAGCATTAAATCTCTTTCCTTTACTATAACTCCATCTACCAATTGTAAAACAACATTAACCCAGGAGTCAAACAGAAAGCAGCTCATATAATTATTTGAACAGAATTTTACAAAACTTCCCATTATATATAAATAAAACTTCTTCCATGCATGGTAAGCCCTAATTCACTACAGCTTTTAACTATTACCAAGCTTTCTTGCTTTCTTGCCTTTTCTCTCTCTCTCTCTCTCTCTCTCTCTCTCTCTCTCTCTCTCTCTTTTCTTTCTTTCTTTCTTTCTTTCTTTCTTTCTTTCTTTCTTTCTTTCTTTCTTTCTTTTGTTATTCCTTCCTTTAAATCTCTAAACTTTTTTTAACCTAAACTTTAGTGTCACGTTTTGTGTCCAATGGCTTTATTGTATTCAACATTTTATTTCTGTTGGTCTCTCTATTTAGGTGTTCTCTGCATAAATCCATTATGGCATTTCTAAATCAGAGTGTGAGTGTGTGTGTGTGTGTGTGTGTGTGTGTGTTTGTGTGATGCTTTTATCCATATGTACACATGTGGAGGCTATCACAGTTTCTTCTGTGCTTTCCATATTATAGCCTTAAGTTAAGAAGTTATTGTTTTTAATAGCTGAGTAGTACTCCACTGTGTAAATGTACCACATTTTGTCTATCCATTCCTCTGTTGAGGGACATCTGTGTTCTTTCTAGCTTCTGGTTATTATAAATAAGACTGCTATGAACATAGTGGAGCATGTGTCCTTGTTATATGTTGGAGCATCTTTTGGGTATATACGGAGTGGTATAGCTAGGTCCTCAGGTAATACTATGTCCAATTTTCTGAGGAAACACCAGACTGATTTCCAGAGTGTTTGTATCAGCTTGCAATTCCACCAACAATTAAGAAATGTTCCTCTTTCTCCACATCCTCACCAGCATCTGGTGTCATCTGAGTTCTTGATCATAGTTATTCATTCTGACTGGTACGTACTGATAAGTGGCTATTGGGGAAAAAGCTTGGAATACCCATGATATAATAAAACTCACAGACCATATGAAGCTCAAAAAGATAGACCAATATGTAGATGCTTCAGTTCTACTTAGAAGGGGGAACAAAATAATCATGGGGAGGTAGAGGTTGGAAGGTACTTGGAAGGAAGAGAGGAGGGGGAGGGGAAAGGGGACAGGATCAGGTGTGGGAGGAGCTGGAGAAGTACAGAAGTTCAGGAAATTGAGCAGAGGTGTGCAGCAGTGGAGAATGGGGAACTGGTGATAGCCACTAGAAGTCCCAGATGCCAGGAAAGCAAGATATACTCCCAGCTTTTACATGGGTGCTGGAGATTATAACTCAGTTTCCCATGTTTGCATTGTGATGGCTGTCACACCCTCAGCCATCCCTCAGGTCATAAAATTGGCTTTCATTCTTCCATTTTTGCTTTGCCTTCAGATGGAAAGACCTGTATTTTAATCAGTAGTATTGTTTACCGTGCTTGCATATGCTTCTAGGTTTTTTATCTATCCTGTCCCAAAGCTCACCAAAATTAGAGCTGTGAACAATAGTTGCTTCCATTTATGTAATTCATGGTAATATGAGGGTTAATTTTCAATAATCCAGATAGTAAGTAGAAATATGTATTGAATGTTAATTATAAAATAATCTTTTACTATATCATATTTCAAAACATTGTGAGTTGAATTTCAGAATCCTTATCTTACAAATAGGAAGTGTGTTAATAGATCTAAACATTCAATTTTTTCTATATAACAATTATGATATATAACAATAATATCTCAGGAGGATATTCAAACTTCATTTATAGTCAAAGACAAGCAGAGGACAACTTACCAAACCATTCAGTGGTGAAAATGTCATATATACACATTATATATATCTCAGATATATACATTACCATAGGTGAATATAATATAATATAATAAACATAATATAATATATAATTTATTTATTAACCACCAGATAGTATGGCTTAGAGTTTAGAGGAATCCATATAATTTGATAGCCTGTAATCTTGACTCCAGAAAAAATATATATTCTATAGATATAGATATAATTCTTAATGGAACTCTAATGACTTCTTGTTATTTTATTCCTCCATCTACATCTTTAAAATCATTGTTTTTGGCTCACAACAGTTGTCAAGTACACCCCCTGGTTTAAAATGACTTCAGTCATTCAGAATGACACCTGCATTAACTCTTCCACCTAGAGCAGTAAGGTCAACAGTCAACATATGCTCCTGGCTCACCTATCAGATTATTGGTTCTTCCATTAGAAATACAGATTACTGACAGCAGGCCTCTGCTAAAAATATGCTTAGAAAATGGATAGGATGTCAAATATTTATTCCATTAAAAATTACTATTTTCTCCTGGGGCCCAATTACAGAATCTTTTAATGCTTACAAATGTCTTCAGTGGCACAGTGTTGGTTTGTTTCCTAGGAAACAAATACATTTATACCTGCACACATCCTTACATCACTAAATTCCATAATCTCTCTGTGAAGAGACAATCTTCACAATGATTGTTTGTATAGGAGTTTACCAGCTAGAGTATTACTGAAGGTAGAGTTCCAGAAGTACAGTAACCGAAAGATTACTTCAATCTAGAGTAAAACCTAAGATGCATGTTTGTGAAGCAAGCTGAATTTAGAATGGTATATTCCTTAATGAGGTCAGGTGCATGTATAAATATGAAGTGAATTTGAGGCATGCATCCACTTGCTTCTGGTGTGTTATCCTGCATTTTCTCTTTTTTTTAATACTTAAAATATAGATTATTTATTATTCCACTCAAGAAAAAAAAAACTTCGGTTTTGGACATCTTTCTTTCTTAACTGAATCTTAACTGAAATCGAATTGAAACCCCGAGAAAGGGTAATGCAGCTTTAAAGTGGTATTTTAGCATTCAAACCATTCATCATCTTCAGCGCGAATATAATTTTTATCTAAACGATTTCCGAAGAAAATGGATTCATTTGACTGTAGTGCTTCTAAGACCAGTGGGAAGCTCATCATCTTAATACTGAATCTGTAAATCCTTCCCACTAAGGATGATTAACAGCTTGGTCAAGTGTTTATTTTACTTTAAGAAGAATATGTAATTTCCTGGAATAACACATATAGATTTCAGTCCATTTCCCCTTTCACAATTCATGTTTATGCCATGGATGCAGACGATGCAGCCTACCTCTATAACAGACTTCTTTCCACACAGTAACATGATAGCCTAACAAGTTTTTGTAGTTTAATGAGCACATATCAGTCTGCTCCATGATTCATTTATTCCGGATACAAAAACCATCCTCAACCATGATGATAAGAAGCAATAACAGTGGATTACTTCCAGATGGCACTTTTTCTCACCACACGTATGAGCTAAAATACTTCTTTGATAAACATTTCTGGTGATGCAGTGATGCTTTGGTTACTTTGAATCTTGCGTTTAAAGCCTTGGTCACATCTACTCTACTCGGGAGGGCTTCAACCATTAGATAAACTGACTAGGTAATGAATTGTTTGGCCATTTACACATTTAGTTGACACTTGTACTCACCAATCAACCTGTAAGCTACAATAAGAGAGATAACCCACATAACTTAATGTCATAATTTAATGTAGATGACCTACTTAAGGCATAAAAATATTTAAAGGTCCATAATATACATTGTTTGAGAAGGTACCAGAAAACTTCCTGTATTTATTGTTTCTTCCTAAGTGCTGAAACAAGCCACATTTATTTTTCCCTTGTAAAATTAATTGAAAATCCAAAAGAAATTACGCTTTTAGCTCTAATACATTAAATTTTATATATGTATTAGATATATATTTATTATAATATATTTATTATTAGATATATATTTATTATATATATTAGATTTAATGTATTAGATATATATTTATAATTTTATCTATTACATTAAATTTATATATATTAAATATATATATTGTTTGGATCTATTATATATATAATATGTATATAAAATATATATATTATATACATATATAATATACATATGCATTCTGGAGGGAAAAAAGAAATAAAAGAAAATACAAATAGGATTTTGAGTTTGCATATAAAATAACTTTTTAAGAACACCTAAGGCCCGATCGTCCTGCGCCTCTCCTGCCCAGGAGGGGTGTTCGCCTGGCGGCTGTCCGCAGGCTGATCCAGCGCCCAACACCTTGCCCCCCCGACCGAGGAGGGGTGTCCGCCTGGCAACCAGCGCCTTTCCTCACCCGAGGAGGGGAGTGCGCCCGAGAGCAGTACTAAGGCTTGGGGTCTA
>NC_034592.1:33145333-33161898 GCF_900095145.1 Mus pahari | reverse complement strand
AACACCTAAGGATTCTACTTTATGGCACAATATTTTCATCAGGCTTTTATAAAATTATAACTCAGGTTGAAGATCATGTTACTTAAATATTGTCTGAAACAATAAATAGTTAACAATGATTGCTTAAATTTAGGATAAGGAATCATAAAATATGGAAAGATTTCTTTCAATAAGATTCTCTATTGTATACACCACAATTTTACCAAATATGTAAACAGTACAATTCAAAATTTATAAACTGTAGTTATTGACACTTTTCTTCACATCTCAAAACTTAGGCCAAAGAAGAAAATAAAAAACAATTTCAGATTACATTTTGTTCTTTGTATAAAAATATATAAATGGACACCAGAACAGAGTCATCATTTACTTAACTTACATTCTATCTAAATGATCCTGTTTATAGGAAGTACTTAGTAAGATGTTTTACTGTGTCTATCATTACTCAGTTTCAAACTCTAAAATCTGTTACAGAAATCTCAGTGTAGGATTGTTATAGGGCTTAGAAATGACAAACATTTTTCAAATGTCATTTCATTAGTAACAAATTATGGCATATCCTTATACTTTATGTATAAATAATATAAATATTAATTTCTCAATAATTCAAGGAACATTTATCTATTCTACTATTCAAAGCATAACAAGTATTTTCATAATCAGATGTCTTATTTTTTTAATATCCTAGCCAGCAACTAAAATAAAAATTGCAAATTAGAAAATCCTTGGAGAACAGATTTCTCAGTAAGGGAAAGGTTTCAAGGTAAGTTTTACTTTAATTTTACTCATTTCAATTTGCCTTTGCTATAAGCCATGAACACAAATACTGGCTTGAAGAGTTACCTGCAGTATAATGCTCACAGGTAACAAATAACCATCAATAACCCCAGTTCTAGGGGACCTAATGTAAAATTAAAATTAAAGAAGCCATCCACAAAAAGTCAGAACCTGTAACATTCTGTTTAAATTATTAGGTTATCCTAACAAAGGCATACCCTGGTAGCTGAAGAAGATGAATTTTATTTTAAAAAAATTGATTCACATTTAAATATTAACTTAAATATAACTTTTGAAGTGCGGTAGATACATTCCCATTGATGCATTTCAATTTAAGTTTAAAGGTTGATGCTGTGTTTCAATATATGATGTTGCCTATAGGTTTCAAAAAGTTTATTTATATTACACATGTGATGTTCTAGTGTTGCGAGCCATATCATTCGCCATTATAGGATGGCGCTGGCTTCCACTGCCCATCTGATAATAATAATGACTCAGCACAAGTCCTCTTTGCCCAGTCATATGTTATTGAAGTGATTCTTACTTTAGCCTATCCCGTGGCAACAGTAAGACACAGAGCACCTGGGCAGTAAGCGCTCTAGTATATAGGGTGGCCTTGCTAGTCCTTTAGTGTTCCCCATAGCATCATGAAAGGCGTTCCTGAATAAAGTGCTTTTGTGAAGGATCTCAGGCATCGCATCGTTCTTGCTGGTCAAGGCCGGTCACGACATTCTAGGAAATCATTCACATACAGAAGAATATGGTAGAGACACCTCACTTATTAAGTAGGACCAGATGAGTTACTTTAGTCCCTAAAAATCATGAGGGCGTTAAGCACTTTTGGATTTAAGGGACTGATTTTAATTTGTGCACTGTAGCCTTGAGCTGACTGCATATCACTACAAATTGTTCTTAGTTTGAAAAGAGCCTCTTAATATTTAAAATTGTTGGTCTCTGGCATCTAACTAATATCTGCAGCTGTAGAACTTCATTTATATTCACCTACTTCAAGGCTCAACTTCCATTGCAGCCATTCATGCTGTCCTTTAGTTCTGAGAAACCTTTCTTTGTCTCCAAAACTTTATAAGTTATTGATCTCAAGGTCTGATAGGTAATCATATCCTTTTATATAAACTGAGGCTCAGCAACATGTGTCACTAAGTTTGACAGAGAAATGTACATTTCAGTCTGACTACTTCATTCCTTTCATGTTTCTTTCTTTGTTTCTATTTGTTTGTTTGTTTGTTTGTTTCTTCTTTCCTTTCTTCCTTTCTTTGTTTCTTTCTTTGTTTCTTCCTTCCTTCCTTTCTTCCTTTTTTTTTTGTACTGCAGCAACAAGTGTTCATTAAGTTTACCTGGACTTAGGCACTATCAGAGTCTTCTGTGTTATAAAATTGGAGGTCTAAACCTGTGACCATGTTCCAGAAAACATTTTCCAGGAAAGGGAAAAAAGCCATTCTGTATTATTCTATTTTACACCAAAAAAAGAAAGAAGCAACCTAAACACTTAATATAAATGAAAAATAACACAAGAGAAATGTAATACATGAATAATGATATACCATTTTAGTTTAAGATTAGTAATACAAATCTATTGCATTTTCATAATTATAACCTTTCTTCTTTGCAGAAGAATAGTCTCAAAAAAACCCAAGAACAAAACAACACACACACACACACACACACACACACACACACACACACACACTACACTACCTCAATAAGTAAGATTAATTCAACCAGGCTTTGATATTTCTTTTTTTCAAATCATGAAATAATTTTTCATTTTCATTTTTATAAGTTACATTAAAACTATAGTTTTGTACCTACTAGTTTTGTGTGCCAAATTGACACAAGCTAGACTCATCGGAGAGGAAGGAGCCTCAGGTGAGGAAATGTCTCCATGAGATCAAGCTTTAGAATGTATTCTTAGTGATCAATGCTGTATGATAGGGAGATATTATGGGTGATGCCAGCCCTGGGCTAATAGTCCTGAGTTCTGTAAGAAGGTAGGCCAAGCAAGCTGTGAAAAACAAGCTAGTAAGCAGCATGCATACATGGCTTCTAGATCAGCTCCTGCCTCCGAGTTCTTGCCCTGTTTGAGTTTCTGTCTTGACTTCCTACAAAAATGAACAGCAATATGGAAGTGTTAAGCTAAATAAACTCTCTTCTCCCCAGCTTGCTTTTTGGTCAGAGTGTTTCATCATAGCAATTTAAAAAAAAAGACCTAAGACAAATTTCATCTAAACTTGAGTGAAACAACGTTTCAAGTTGTCTGTTCCCCAAAATACCCATAGAAGGAGTTACAGAGACAAAGTGTGGATAGAGACTGAAGGAATGACCATCCAAAGATTGCCCCACCTGGGGATCCATCCCATATACAACCACCAAACCCAGACACTATTGTGAATGGCAACAAGAGCTTGTTGACAAGAGCCTGATATAGCTGTCTCCAAAGAGGCTCTGCCAGTGCCTGACAAATACAGAAGTGGATACTCATACCTATCCATTGGATTGAGCACAGGGTCCCCAGTGAAGGAGCTAGAGAAAGTACCCAAGGAGCTGAAGGGGTTTGCAGCCCCATAGGAGGAACAACAATATGAACTAACCAGTACCCCCAGATCGCCCTGGATCTAAACCACCAACCAAAGAAAACACATGGTGGGACTCATGGCTCTAGCTGTACATGTAGCAGAAGATGGCCTAGTCGCTCATCAATTGGAGGAGAGGCCCTTGGTCTTGTGAAGATTCTAGAGCCCAGTATAGGTGAATGCCAGGGTCAGGAAGCAGGAGTGGGTGGGTTGGGGAACAGGGGGAGGCGGGGAAAGGACAGGGGGTTTTCAGAGGGGAAACCAGGAAAGGTGATAACATGTGAAATGCAAAGAAAATATCTAATTTAAAAAAAAAGGGGGGGGGGAAATAAAGTTGTCTGTTCCCAATAGAAAACTCCAATTTGGTTTCTTTCACTTTTATTTTTGAGAAAATCATACAAGAGTGCCTACTGTGATTATATTCTATAAAATTAACTTTTATTCTCCTGATCTAATTATCATCTCAGCAGATTACTGCTGAATAAACTCACCCTTTCTAGTTCTTTCTGAACTATCTAGCTGGCTCAATTCAGATGTGCTGGCTCAAATTCCTCTCCAAGCTGATTAATTAATCTGACTTCTCTCAGCTTCTTATGCATTGCTCTGCTTGGCTTCAAACTAAACTCTTGCAATCTGTTCTAAGATCCTGGCTCCTTATCATTCTCTGGTCCATTCTGTCTCCACCAATCTTATTCTCTCTGCAACTTGTTTCTGTAAAACTCTACCTTTAAAAACTGCCTTGGACTCCAGAAACTTAACGGCCAAACTCCACTCCACTGCACTGCTTGCTTCTCAACTCCCTAACTCAACCAAACAGACTAACTCAGAGGTCAGCATGCCTCTTGTCTACTGAGTGCTGCTGGGAGTAAAGTAGTATACCACCACACCTGGATCTAAACTTTCTATACTAGAGGCTTGCTCTACACCAGGCTGAGCTTTACATACTCAGAGATCTGCTTGACTCTATCTCCTGGGATTAAAGGTGTGTCTGTATTTCAGCCAGATCACACAGACCTAGAAGGTCTTTGGATGTGATCCCTTGCCAGAGCAGCCATGTTGCTAGATTAAAATTCCTCAACAATATCTGAACCTTACTCTTCTCCTGCACTCCTATGCCCCCTAACTCCCTCTCACATGCAGGACCTTTCTTTTTATACTATTATTATTATGTACATGCATGTAATATTATGTATATAAGTAACCATCTATAATGCAATGGCTGAGTCCATTTGTTGTTGTTTGAATAAATATGCATGTAAGGCTAGCCTTTTGTAACTGGATAACCTGGAAAGGCACTTGCCAATGGAGAAGACTGATTGTCCATCTCCCAGCAAGGGGTGGAGCCTTGTTTCTTTCATTTACTTTGTTATGTCAATCAGAGCTGTCTTATTTTGTGACCCTATTGTCCATGTTATTTGATTCTGATGGCTTTTATCTCCTTGACCCAGAGAGTGGCACAATTTGGATGTATGGCTTTGTTGGAGTAGGTGTGGCCTTGTTTGACTAGGTGTGTCACTGTGGGCGTGGGTTTTAATACCCTTGTCCTAGCTGCCTGGAAGCCAGGCTTCTCCTAGCAGTCTTCAGATGAAGATGTAGAGCTCTCAGTTCTGCCTGTACCATGCCTGCTTGAACGCTGCCATGCTCTAACCTTGATGATAATGGACTGAACCTCTAAACCTGTAAGCCAGCCCCAATTAAATGTTGTCCTCTGTAGGACTTGCCTTGACCATGGTGTCTGTTTACAGCAGTAAAACCCTAGCTACAACGATAATGGAAGATAATAGCTCTTGGTAGATGTCTCGACTCTTACAATCTTTCTGCCCTCTCCCTCAGCCACAAATTATGCTGAGTTTTACATATAAAAGTTTTTGTTATGCATTTCAACGAGGTCTTCAATCTACAAAAGAAAGTAAAAGCATTTTTGATGAGGTGTAACAGCTACATTATTCTGTAGATATTAGTTTAGATAAGTAGTTATGTCGTGCTCATTCAAAAAGCATTTATAACCACACCCCCACCCCCCAAAAGACCAGCAAGGAGTCAACTTCTGATAAAAATCGCACTAGGGTCTTTTCTGAAGCTTGAGCTTGGGCTCACAGCCCCTCCTGACTGGAAATCTGGGGTAAGGACCCAAGCTTTCAATGGGATCAGGTTTTATAGAAAGTGGCAAGCAAGCGATAGGTTTCTAGGAATGTACCTGATTGGGGACCATTATGTAATTTTGTCCTTTAACATAATTGACTGGTGCTGGGAACCAAACTATAAACTTAATGTCTTCTTTCTCCCACATTGGTGGTTGTTAGGAAGTGCCACAGGCAGATTTGTTAGAGAGAGTAGACTAGAAACTGGTATTGTTTGGGAGTAACCTAGAAACTGGTGCTAGATGCACATCTTGTTGGGAGTAACCTGGAAACTTGTGCTAGGTTAGAGCTTTTAGTTAACTTGAGTTTAACCTTAGGTCTGGTTCTCTAAGATGGATATGAGTCCAGAAACTTAGAATACCCAAGATACAATTTGCAAAACACAAGAAAACCAACAAGAAGGAAGACCAACGTGTGGATACTTCATTCCTTCTTAGGATAGGGTACAAAATACCCATGAAAGGAGATACAGAGACAAAGTTTGAAGCTAAGATGAAAGGATAGACTATCCAGAGACTACCCCACCCAGGAATCCATCCCATCATCAGCCACCAAACCCATATACTATTGCACATGCCAGCAAGATTTTCCGGAAGGAACCCCGATATGGTCTCTTGTGAGGCTATGCCAGTGCCTGGCAAACACAGAATTTGATGCTCACAGTCAGCTATTGGATGGAACACAGGGTCCCCAATGGAGGAGATAGAGAAAGTACCCAAGGAGCTGAAGGCGTCTGCAACCCTATAGGTGGAACAACAATAGGAACTAACTAGTACCCCCAGAGCTTCTGTCTCTAGCTGCATATATAGCAGAAGATGGCCTATTCAGCCATCACTGGGAAGAGAGGCCCCTTGGTCTTGCAAACTATATATGCTCCAGTATGGGGGAATGCCAGGGCCAAGAAGTAGGAGTCAGTGGGTAGAGGATCAGGAGCGGGGGGAGGGTATAGGGAACTTTCGGGATTGCATTTGAAATGTAAATAAAGAAATTATATATTTATAATATATATATATATATATATATATATATATATATATATATATATATATATATGTCTAAACTCCAGATCTGGTCTCTCAGTCAGAAATTATTTTGGTCTAGGAAAATGACAGTAGTAGATTCTCCTTCCTCTAGGGCCCGTGACATCACCAGGCACAGGTCATTTGCTAGGTTTACATTCAAAGGCATGGATTCACTCTTGCTTTCTTTCTAGACAGTGTTGGTTACTGCCAAATATATAATTGCTACCATGATACCTGTGTGTGTGTGTGTGTGTGTGTGTGTGTGTGTGTGTGTGTGTGTGTGTGTTTGAGTATTTGTATGTACTGCATGTGTGCCCGGTGCCTGAAAAGGCAAGTGGAGGGCATTGGATCCCCTAGAACTGTAGTTATAAAATGTTTCAAACTGTCATGTGAGTGCTAAGCAGTGGATTCAGGTCTTCTGGAAGACCTGTAAATGCTCTTTCCTGATGAACCATATCTCCTGCCCCATTTTATATAAGTTTTATGAGTAAACAAAATGATGTTTCTCTGTGGTTTCTGGAGACATCCTTTTTTTGGTATTTTTTCCTTGCTACTCTTAATTGATCTCACTCCTCTTGTCCCAGTCAATTTCCCTTGCTCCCATTTCACCCCTTCCCCCCTCTCCACATCACCTGCATCCTTCTATTCCCCTCCAGATTGTACTTACATCTGAATATTTGGGTCTCTGATCCACAGATGAGAGATGACATGCTTTGTCCTTCTGGGTTTGGATTACTGCATCCAATGTACCATTTGGAGTCCATCTACTTACCTGTAATATAAATTGTTTCATTTTTCTTTTTTCTTTTTTTTTTTTTTTACTTTTTTTCTTTTACTTTTTTTATTATTTTATTTTGTTTCATTTTTCTTTACAGTTGAATATTATTGTTATGAGTATGCAATGTTCATCATCCATGCATCAGTTTAATTTAAGTAGTTATTGCTGTAGCTATTGTAAATAGAGTAGTAGTGACAAGGGTCTGTGGAGTACAATCTCCAGTCCTTTTGTCATATGCCAAGGAGTGGCATTCTGAGTCATATGGGAGATCTCCTTTTACATTTTTCAGAATTGTCCACTCTTACTTCAATAGCAACTGTAGCAGTTTTCAGTCCCACCAACTCTAAGTGGTTTCTAATTTCTCTACACTCTAACCAGGCTTTATCATCAAATTGTTGACAATAACAATTATGATGAAATCTCAGAGTAGTTTAAGTGAGCATTTATGTAATTGCCTAGAAACTTGAATGCATTTTCAGATTTTCCTTTGCCTCTTTATTTAATATATTGTAAACTCTCTGTTCACCCACACTAGGGTTTGCAAGTGAGTCACTTGTTCAATTCACTCTTTGATGTGTGTGTGTGTGTGTGTGTGTGTGTGTGTGTGTGTGTNNNTGTGTGTGTGTGTGTGTGTGTGTGTATGTGTGTGTGTGTGTGTGTGTGTGTATGTGTGTGTGTGTGTGGTTTGTATGCTGTGTATATCATTTCTCTGTCAGAGAATAGATTAAAAGATGTAAAAGATGATTTTCTACTCTGGAATTCCTGGAGTAATCGTTCCTTTTGCTACAGAAGGTCTTTAATTTTATGAGGTACTATTTGTAATTGTTGGTCTTGCTTTCTAGAAAATGGAGTCCTAGTTGAAATCCATATATACACCTATATCTTGAAGGGTATATCTTGCCTGTTTACAGGGTATATCTTGCCTGTATTTTCTTCCAGCATATTAAGTGATTCAAGTTTCACATTGAGATCTCTGATAACTTTTGAGCTAGAATTTGTGTAGGGTGATAAATGAGTTTAATTTCATTCTTCCACATGTGGACCTCACGTTTACAGGCATCATTTGTTGATAATGGTATCATTAATCTAATTTGTATTTTGCCATCTTTGTAAAATATTAAGAATTGTTGTCATTATGTGTATTCATGTTTGGATCATCTGGCTTTTTGTTTTTTTTTTTTTTTCATTGATATACATTGCTGTTTTTATTTCAGGACCATGTTGTTTTAATTACTATAACTCCACAATATACCTAGTGGTAGATTTAGCCATTTGCCATTGCTATTTTGGTCCAGATATCTTTGGCTATCTTTGGTCTTCTATGGATCAATATGAATTTTAGATATTTTTTATACTTATGTGAAGAATGTCTTAGAGATTTTGGTTGTAGTTACATTTATTATAAAAATTGAACATCTCTAAGCATATGATGAAAAATTTGAAATCCTCGTGGACATTCTAGCTGCCAAATGTTTCATTTTCATTTTGACCATTTGGTTCTATGCTGCCACTTGCAATGTTGTTTCTCTAATAGTACAGACGCTAATATATGATTAGTTTTTGGTTCTTTTTTTTACTACTTTTGAAAATATAATTATATCATTTCCCTCCCTCTGAAATATCCCATACATCTGTTTTTGTTTTCTTTCAAATTCAGACCCTCTTTCCCTCATAAATTTCTGTTACGTATGGAAGACTCTTTCCCCCATCTCAGCATTCTTAGTTGCCTGTAGTTCATGGTATAGGGAGGGTTTAGACTTCATGGTCTTTCCTCAATCCACTTTTCTTTTCATAATTATAAGAATTTCCCACCTCTGAAGTTTCCATTCAATTTCTTTTTTTTTTTTTAATTTTTGAGACGAAAATATATTTATAACACTTTTCCCATTCCTCTCTTTTTCCAAACCCTCTCTCATAACCTTTCTCTCTTTTCTTTAAAATACACGTCCTCGTTATTAACTGTTACTGAATGTGTGTGTGTGTGTGTGTGTGTGTGTGTGTGTGTGTGTGTATGTATTCCTTAAAAATCACCTTCTCATACACTGTTACTTGTATGTAGGTTCTCAGCACCATTTGGCACTGGGGAAATACCTAGTATGATCTTCCCTACAGAAGATCCCCCCTCCAGCTTTTAGTTTCTTCCTTTCTCTATAGTTCTTTGTGTAGCATTGAGTCCTGTTGATATTATCTCTGTCTACTTCATCATGTCCATCGGTGATGTCCTTGTTCAGCACTTGTTTGGACTTAGATTGGTGAGACTTTATGACTGCAGCCTCTGGTATTACAAGAAGTCCAGTCAGAGTAAACTCTTTGATCTTCTAGACCTCGTAATCTTTCTGATGGCTCTTCCCCAATGATTTATGAACTTTAGGAGATTGGTAGCACCAAGATCTCAGGGTACCAAAGGCAGCTTCACTTCCAGGAGCTCTAACATAACCAGGATCTCAAGATCACATTATCTCAGAATCATGGGATCACAGAGAAAATCACAGAAGGGAGAGGCTCCAGTGAGAAAAAGCGAGGGCAGGTAGCACTAGAGAGAAGTAGATGGTGAGAGGCAAACATAAGAACATAAGCAACAGAAACTTAGGTTACTTGGCATCATCCGAACCCAATTCTCCCACCACTCCAAGTCCTGGATACACCATAACACTGGAAAAGCAAGATTTGGATCACTTCGCATGATGGTGATAGAGGATTTTAAGAAGGACATATATAACTCCCTCAAAGAAACACAGGTAAACAGCTAGAATTCCTTAAAGAGGAAACATAAAAATCCCTTAAAGACTTATAGAAAAACACATCAAACTGGTGAAGGAAGTGAACAAAACCATCCAAGCTCTAAAAATGGAAATAGAAACAATAAAGAAATCATAAAAGAGAGACAATCCCTGAAGTTAGAAAACCTAGGAAAGAGATCAGGAGTCATAGATGCAAACATCACCAACAGAATACAAAAGATAGAAGAGAGAACCTCTGGTGCAGAAGATACCATAGAAAATATTCACACAACAGTGAAAGAAAATGCAAAAAGCAAAAGTTCCTAACCCAAAATATCCAGGAAATCCAGTACACAATGAGAAGACAAAGCCTACAGGTAATAGGTAATAGAAGAGAGCGAAGATTCTAAACTCAATGGGCCAGGAAATATCTTCAACAAAATCATAGAAGAAAGCTTCTCTAACCTAAAGAAAGAGATGCTCATGAACATACAAGAAGCCTACAGAACTCCAAATAGACTGGACCAGAAAAGAAATTTCTCCCGACACATAATAATCAGAACAACAAATGCTCTAAATAAGGATAGAATATTAAAAGAAGTAAGGGAAAAAGTCAAGTAACATATAAAGGCAGACCTATCAGAATTACACCAGACTTCTCACCAGAGATTATGAAAGCCAGAAGATCCTAGACAGATGTGATATAGACCGTAAGAGAACACAAATGCCATCCCAGGCTACTATATCCAGCAAAACTTTTAATTACCATAGATGGAGAAACCAAGATATTCCATAACAAAACCAAATTTACACAATATCTTTCCATAAATCGGGCCCTACAAAGGATAGTAGATCAAAAACACCAACACAAAGAGTGAAACTACACCCTAGAAAAAGTAAGAAAGTAATCTTTCAATAAACCCAAAAGAAAATAGCCAAACAAACATAATTCCACCTGTAACAACAACAACAAAAACAAAAACAGGCAGTAACAATCACTTTTCTTAATATCTCTTAATATCAATGGACTCAATCTCCCCCTGCAAAAACAACATAGACTAACAGACTGGATATGTAAACAGGACCCAGTATTTTGCTGCATACAACAAATACACCTCAGTGACAAAGGCAGACACTACCTCAGAGTAAAAGACTGGAAAACAATTTTCCAAGCAAATGATTCCAAGAAACAAGCTCTGAGTACCCATTCTAATAACAAATAAAATCACTCTCAACCAAAAGTTATCAAAAAAAAAAAAAAAAAGATAAAGAAGGATTCTTGATACTAGTCAAAGGAAAAACCTATTAAGATAAACTCAATTCTGAACATCTATGCTCCAAGTGCAAGAGTACCCACATTTAGTAAAAGAAACTTTACTAAAGCTCAAAGCACATATGGAACCCCACACAACAATAGTGGGAGACTTCAACACCCTACTCTCAGCAATGCACAGATCACGGAATCAGAAACTAAACAGAGACACAGTGAAACTAACAGAAGTTACGAACCGAATGGATCTAACAGATATTTATAGAACATTTCATCCTACAGTGAAAGAATATAACTTTTCAGCACCTCATGGTACCTTCTCTAAAATTGACCATATAATTGGTCACAAAACAGGCCTCACTACATATTAGAAGACTGAAATAAGCCCATGTATCCTATCAGATCTCCATGGACTTAAGTTGGTTTTAAATGCCTACAATACCAACAGAAATCACATATACACATAGAAGCTGAACAATGCTCTACTCAATGATAGCTTGCTTAAGGAAAACATAAAGAAAGAAATGAAAGGCTTTTTAGAAACTTTTTAGGTGCATCTTCTCTAAACCCAGACTTGGCAGTCCTCTGCTGTATGTGTGTTGGGGGCCTCACATCAGCTGGTGTTGCTGTCTGTGTGGTGGTCCAGTGCTTGAGAGATCTCGGGGGTCCAGATTAATTGAGACTGCTGGTCCTCCTACAGGGTCGCCCACCTCCTCAGCTTCTTTCAGCCTTTCCCTAATTCAATCATAAGGTTCACCAGATTCTGTCCATTCGTTGGGTGCAAATATATGCATCTGAGTTTTTCAGGGCTACTTGTTGGGTCTTCAGGAGTGTGGTCATGCTAGGTCCTTTTTTGTGAGCACTCCATAACCTCAGAAATAATGTCAGGCCTTGGGGCCTCCCCATGAGCTGGATCCCAATTTGGGCCTGTCTCCAGACCTTCTTTTCCTCAGGCTCCTTTCTATTTCCATTCCTATAATTCTTTCAGACAGGAACAATTATGGGTCAGAGTTGTGACTGTGGGATGCCCTCCCATCCCTGATTTTATGCCCTGTCTTCCTGCTGGAGGTGGACTCTATAAGTTCCCTCTTCCTATTGTTGGGAATTTCATCTAAGGTCCCTCCCTTTGAGTCCTGAGAGTATCTCACCTCCTAGTACTCTGGTACATTTTGGGGGTTCCCCCAACCTCCTACCTCTTGTGGTTGTTGTTTCCATTCTTTCTGCTGGCCCTCAGGGCTTCAGGGCTTTTCCCTCACCCAATATCAGATCAGGCTCTCCTTTCTCCCCTCTCCCTGCTCCACCTACCCTCCCAGTTCCCTCACTCCCTTGTGATTCCTTGCTTCTTCCTCCCAAGTGGGACTGAGGTGTCCTCATTTGGGCACTAAAGCTTGGTGTAATTTTGAGTTCTGTGGACTGTATCTTGGGTATTCTGCATTGTTTTTTTTGGTTGGTTGGTTTTTGGTTGTTTTTTTTTGTTTTTGTTTTTGTTTTTTGTTTTTGTTTTTGTTTTTTTTTGCTAATATCCATTTATTAGTGAGTACATACCATGCATGTCCTTTTGAGTCTGAGCTAGCTCACTCAGGATATTTTCTAGTTCCATCCATTTGCCGACAAAACTCAGGATGTCCTCATTCATAATAACTGAGTAGTATTCCATTGTGTAAATAAACCACATTTTCTCTATCCATTCTTTTGTTGTGGGACATCTCAGTTGTTTCCAGCTTTTGGCTGTCACAAATAAGGTCACTATGAACATAGTGGAACATCTGCCCCTGTGGAAGGATGGAGGATCTTTTGTGTATATGCCCAAGAGGGGTATATCTGGGTATTCAGGTAGATCTATTTCCAGTTTTCTGAGGAACCACCAGGTTGATTTCCAGAGTGGTTGTACCAGTTTGCAATCCCACCAGCAAGGGAGGAGTGTTCCTCGTTCTCCACATCCTCTCCAACATGTGTTGTCACGTGAAGTTTTGAAGGTGCCAAAAATATACAATGGAAAAAAGAAAGCATCTTCAATAAGTGGTGCAAGTCTAATTGGTTGTCTGTATGCAGAAAAATGAAAATAGACCCATATTTTTCACAGAGCACAAATTCAACTCCAAGTGGATCGAGGACGTCAACATAAAACCAGATACACTGAATCTAATAGACGAGAAAGTGGGAAAGAGCCTTAAACTCATTGGCACAGGGGGAAATTTCCTAAACAGAACTCCAATGGATCAACAATTAATAAATGGGACCTCATGAAATTGGAAAGCTTCTGTAAGGCAAAGGACATAGTCAATAAGACAAATCAGCAAGCTGGGCATGGTGGTACACGCCTTTAATCCCATCACTCAGGAGGCAGAGGCAGGCAGATTTCTGAGTTTGAGGCCAGCCGGGTCTACAGAGTGAGTTTCAGGACAGCCCGGGCTACACAGAGAAACCCTGTCTCAAAAAACAAAAACAGAAACAAACAAACAAACAAAAGACAAATCAACAACTTAAAGATTGGGAAAAAAAAATTCTTTATTAACCCCACACCTGATAGAGAGCTAATATTCAAAATATATAAAGAACTCAAGAAGCTAATTACCAAAAAAGAAAATAAAAAACCAAACAACCCAATCAAAATAGGGGTTATAGAACTAAACCAAGATTTCACAACTGAGGAATTTCGAATGGCTGAGAAGCACCTAAGGAAATGTTCAAAATCCTTAGTGATCAGAGAAATGCAGATTCCACATTACACCAATCAGAATTTGTGTACTCTTAACTGATTAATCAAAATATTGTTTAGGCTTCAAAATAACATATTGCTATAATTATAAAACGGTAGTAAATCCTTCCATTTTCCTAAGAAAAACTAGCAACTAATAATGAAATGTGACCTGGTATATTAGAATTTCTCAAATAAAATGTATCTTTTGATTTTTTGAGATATTATTACCTTAAATTCTAAATAACCAAAATATTATAAAGTTGATATTGCAATGAAAAGTGTCATCCAACATATTTATTTATTTATTAATCCTTTCCATTTTATTTAAAATGTGGGATTAGTAAATCTCTTCTTCAAAAATCACTACCAAGATTTTGTTTCTTTCTTTGACATGCAATTTGTGTATAGCTGAACAATTCTGACACTGTTCCATATACTGGTTTAGTATTTCCAAGCTTTACCACCTTAAATTTTATATTGAAAAGCAATGAATATATACAAAAGCCATCTACAGATGAAGAAGTATGTATGTCTGATGTTTATATGCATGGCTACAAGGGTTATGTCACTTTGCAATGAATATAGCTAGTTTCTCAAAGGCAGCAAACACAGGTTAATACGCACAGAAATAAGAATTCCATCTTAAAAGAGGCTGAGTGTGCTGAATTTCGTTCATAGGAGCCATGGCTGACACAATCAAGGTGGAATCAAAAAGGGAAAAACTTTTGACCAGCTGTACTACACAATCCTGGTCACTGCGGATGGCCATGATTATCTGCAGACAAGATGACTGTGTGTAAAAGGCTTATATACACTTAAATTAAACACAGCAGGGTTGTAGTAATCTCTGTTTGCATTTTACTTTCTGTTAAGAAGGAAATTGCTTGGACTTGGAACATTTCATTTAATGGCATTTTTAGTTACCTTTTGTACTTCTAATGCCAGAGTCAGAATTCACTCCAAATTACCCAGTAAGACATAGAAAACTTTGGTCGTTTATTTATTTTTTTAATTGCAGTTGCTTCCTTACCAATTTTAGTAAATTAAATGTGTTTTTAAAGCATCTCAGTTCTTGAAACTTAATTATCCAAATCTCTGGGTGAAGGATAACAAACAATGCAAACCCCATTTATGTAATTTATTTTGCAAAAGAAAATAACGGAATGCAGTTGTGCTAATGATATACACGTTTCTGTATTTTTCTCCCTTTTCGACAACAACTTAGCAAAGCCCTGTCATTTTGGAACAAAAGCTTTAAGGGCATTTTGAGGCTTATATTTGTCCATTTTCTGCTTTCAAAAGAGGTAAAGTGCACAATAGGGTAAGCCCTTTGCAGTCATGAAAGATGTTGATTCCTTTAGTTTATCAGTGATTATTATTCACAATTACATATATTATACTGTGAATGAAGATCATGGTTTCTAATTGTAATGTGTAAAGAAGAGGAAAATGTTTTGATACTTCAGTAGGTGAGACAGCATCAATTCCATGTCAGGAGAATAACATCTACCAGACTACTTAGGGTGTAGATAACTTTGGTTTAAACTCAACTGTAGTAAGAACAACTTTCATTTCCTTCATATTTTCTAGAATAAAAAAAAATAAGCCTTTAGACCCATAATAATACACTAGCTCACATATATGCTTTTTAACATTATCAATCAGTCATATGAATTTTCTGAATTTTACCTGCTCCATCAGTTGAATTGAAACGTATTACTTCTCTTCATTGTGCTCTTGGACAGTGGGTGCTGTACCCCTGTTCCTGAAATGGGAAATTCACACTAAGCTATGAGTGACAATGGATGCAGGCAGGCAAAAATGTAAAGCTCAAGCCCAAACTAAGCAAACCTCTTACATTTGCTAAACAAATGTAAAAAGCAGAAGCTAAATAACAAAATATCAACTAAAATAGCTTTGTATAGGTGTAAACACAGAAAAGCATGCTGCTTTCATCTATATGCATATTTACCATGTCTGCAAATATCTGCGTAATAATAAATATGTACACACTTTAGTATTGATTTGAGGGACAGGTATATAATTGTGTGGGAGGTTTTTTTTTTTTTTTTTTTTTTTTCAGTCACTAAAAAGGAATAGAGCTTTGAATTCCCATTAAGTATAAGGAAAACAAAAAATAAATGGCTACTTCCAGAAGGAATTGGATGTGAGGGAAGGAATGCCAGGTTTTCATTGCAAGATTCCAGGGTTCCAGGGTGGTTCTAAGTTTCAGGAATCCTCATGATCTTCCCCCTTGAGTCTAAATATCATTCTCCAAAGCCCTTAGTGCTGCCCTTGCCCTAACTTTAATAAAGAACCTTTGCAACTTGACAATATGAACCTCAGTCTGAGAGAGCTACACATATGACCTCAGTATAAATATGTAATAATATAGGGTGGAACATTGTAAAGTTAGTGTGTCATACTTTCATTACATCTGTGTGTGTGTGTGTGTGTGTGTGTGTGTGTCTGTGTGTGTGTGTGTGTGTGTGTGTGTGTGTGTGTGTGTTTGCAACATAGCATGCACAGGGGGAACCACAGGACCCCTTATTTGAGACAGTTTTC
>NC_034592.1:33133143-33145322 GCF_900095145.1 Mus pahari | reverse complement strand
AAGTACCCAAGGAACTGAAGGGGTCTGCAACCCTATAGGTGGAACAACAATATGAACTAACCAGTACCCCCTGAGCTCGTGTCTCTAGCTGCATATGTAGCAGACGGATGACCTAGTAGGCCATCATTGGGAAGAGAGGCCCCTTGATCTTGCAAACTTTATATGACCCAGCACAGGGGAATGCCAGGGCCAAGAATTGGGAGTGGGTGGGTAGGGAAGCAGGGGTGGGGGGAGGGTATAGGGGACTTTAGGGATAGCATTTGAAATGTAAATAAAGAAAATATCTAATAAAAATGTTAATAACAAAAAAGAAAGTTAGTAGTCAAATTGCATTAATATTTCTGTGAAAACATTCTTGCTTTCCTGACACATCTGTACTTTTCTTAATCTCAGTTAAGTGATAAATGATTTTGTATGTTATCACCCATTAATTTTAAAAAAAAAACAAAAAAACAAAATGCAGACAATTAATTACTACAATTGTGAAGAATATTTTTGGTTCTTTTCTGTTGATTTCTAAGAATAATAGACTTCCTGGTGAAATTAATCTCAATGCTTGCTATCCCCTACACACCAGTGTGTGTGGGTGGAGAGGGGGAACTTGTGATATGAATGGCATGTGTATGTGATATGCATGTCTATGTTATATACTCACACATGTTCTGTGAGCATGTTTTCAAAGGGCAGAGGAAGACATAAGGTATTTTTCTCCAACTCTCTACCTTATGGTTTGATAAAGTGTCTTTTACTGAACTGAAAGCTCATGACTTCAGTTAGGCTGTCTGGCTAATGAAATCTCAGGATCCACCCATCACCACTTCCCAATGATAGGCACAGGTACCTATTTCTGGCTTTTTATGGGAGATTTGTATTCATGTCCTGTGTTTTCATAGCAAACACATTTACTATCTTTCCATTTCCTCACTGTTTTGAGCCTATCCACTGTGGACAATACATTTAAGACAATAGATATAATCAGCATATTCTAAAAACTCTATCTTCTGTGATTATGACATATATCATATGACATATAACTTATATTTATACATAATATATAGCAATCATATCTAGAGTGAAAATACATGTGTATATATAATTTTATTTATGATCCTTCTTGAGCATTTTCAAAGAAGGAAATTTAGTGACAAGTTCATAAAACTTTCCCAATGCATCTCTCTGAGCAATAGATACTGGATCCCTGAGGCATCTGACATCTTAAGAAAGCTGTCATGAAACTTAACAAACACTGTTGTCACACTGTGGAACTTCATTTAACATTTCACTTTGACCTAGATTCATAACTGAAATAAGCATTAAACAATAGCATTTAAAATAATCATTTTTAATCGAGCTGCACCAAGCAAGAAATACAGGAATATGGGCATTGAAATATTTTCATGCTTATGTCATATAAAAAAGTAGAAATATATGATTATTAATGCATTTATCACTTATGCATAGTCCCCACATATCCATCACACAATTACAGATTATACCTAGTATAATTAATTAAAATTAGTGTTTCCATTACCAGCACATGCTTATTTATGCAAATCTCAGACTATCTGAATTTCAACTTTTCCTCTCAGGTTTCCCAGACATTTAAGTATGTTATTAGGAACTGTGATTATTCGGCACCCCAACACTCAGGTATCACCCAACTTCATTACTACCTGATTAATTAACCTGTTTAAAGTGTGAAAGTTGGCACCTTGTCATTAGAATCCATGGGAATAACTAATGAGAAACTATGAAATAATTTGTTCCTCAATTAAAAAAACCCGAACAAGGAGGTTTTGTCTCATTATTCTTGCTTCCTGTTATCACCTATGCAAAGCCAAGAAGATTTCACAAAACTTACTGTCTACAGACAAAAGGCTATATAACATCTCAGGGAACATTTCACAGATCTTTAATAAAATGTGGTGTTATCTAAAAGCAATAGGTAAGGCAGCCAGGCTCCCTGGATCGCATTCATTACAGAACATCAGTGTAGAAACTAGGTACTTTGATCTTGTACCTGACTCAGGTTTAAATGAGATTTCTATGGAGGAAAAAAAAAGGAAAAAGAAAAAAAAAAGACATAATCTAGTTCAATTTAGGTCTGTATAAAGGCTTTGGGAAAAAATATCACAAGAGGTAATTAGTATGAGAGTACTATTAAATTATGACATTTCCATACATTAAGAAATGCAGCCCCAAGGCTAGATTCCTTTCAATAGAACTGATTTTATTCAGTGGCCACATCATAGTATTATTCAAATAAAGAAAATAGTGAATTAATTTCAATTGTATTGTTTCCCCATGTCCACATTTATAAGGTCATACATGCCATAGAACAATGCTGAGGGAGCAAAGGAACTGAAGGGGAGTTTTTTCTGTAACACTTATAAAGTTTACTTCTTGAACTGTTAGTTATTCATAGAGTTTACACAATATAAATGTCTCTTCTTAAATGTCTCATTTAAAAAGTCACTGGTTTTCTATAGAGGTAGGGCTGTATTTCTGTATATATATCTCTCCCTCTAATACAAGATCCATGCTCTGATCCATGGTCTGATAATGTCTACAGAAATGTAAACAAGGACTTAATGAATCTAGGTGTTTACTAATTAGATGACTATATTAAAATTTCTTGAAAAGCATCCTGGAATCTATCTAATGCTCTCTTGTCTAAGCAACGCCACCCTAGAGAAAGTCAAACTATTGTTTTTCTAAATAATACTTTTTATTTATTTTTAGGAATTTCAAATCCTACACCCCAATCACACTCCCCTCCCAGATTTTCCATGTCAAGACCACCGCCCTTGTGACCACCACCCACAACAAAATAAAAAAGTAATAGCTTCAATTTGTGTTGCCCATCTACTCACCTGGAGCACGTTCAGACTTCCAGGGGCCAGCCCCCTAAATAAAACCGATTTCCTTCCCAGCAGTTCCCTTGCCAGATTCCATCAATTGTGAAGAGCTACATTTCAACGTCCTTATCACAATTTTTAAGAGTTCTCTGTGATGGTTGCCTTTTCAGTCTTTTACTTTTTAGAGAGTTGGGAGGTTAAGATAGGGGTATAGGTAGTCACTGAAGCCTTCAATCAATGTCCCTCTTTCTCAACTGTGAGTCTGTAGTCATCACTAACACCACTGAGGTAGCTTCCTTTCTCTTTATCGTCAGTGTGACCACGGAGACCAAAAGCTTCCACATGGTTTCTGGTGACAGCACAGGCCAAGAACATACCTGTCAACTGCAGTAGGACCAGAGGGCCAGACAAGATCCTTGGAGGCAGCTGCAACCATGGATATCAACATTGATTCGGGTGGCAGTGCAGGCCAATCTTAGCAATAGAGCTCCAGATGATACTACAGTCCCATAAATCAATAAGGCTTCAGACTGTGGCATAGAGCACAAGAATCTCCCTGGGTTAGGTGGTCACACCTGACACCACTGTAGTGGCTCCAGTTTCACCTCTCTCTACAATGCAAGCACGCCTTTGCCCTTCCATGGTTCTCACCTCTCCATTACACATTCAATCATTATCATGCTTCTTGCCCACCCACGAAGCAGGGTGGGGCTTGCCCAGGTCAACTTCCTCCGGCAGCTTGGCCAGCAAGACAGGCAGCTTTGGGTTGACCCAATAGTCAAACTCCTAAAAAATACGTATTTTCCAAATCAAGAGTGTGTAAAGGTGACATTTAAAATGGCAAATTTTAATCAATCTACTTTAGTAAGAATGTGTCACACCTGTTTTTGACTGTAAGCATTGGGATTTTCTTAATTTACAAACTAGTGTTGAAATAAATGAACAAGTTTTTATTGGCATATTTTTAAAATAAGTTTTATTTTCATAATTTTTAAATGTTGCTTTTAAATTCCTATTCTCTAATAAAATACATTCTAAATATAGTTTCCCCTGTCTCTACTCTTTTCAACTCCGCCCACCCCCAACCACTTCTGTCTCCTAGATCCATGCCTCTTCCACTTTCCTTCAGGAAAGAACAGGCCTTCCATAGATATCAATGGAACTCAGCATAACAAGATACAATAATGCTAAACCCTCGTATCAGGTCTAGATAAGGCAACCTGGTTGTAGGGAAAAGGTTCCAGGAGGAGACAGAAGTGTCAGAGACAGGGCTTCCTTTCTTTGCTCCCACTATCAGAAGTCTCTTCAAAGAACCAAACTAAACAACCATAACATAGACACTGAGGGCCTAATGTAGAGCATACAGGCACTGTGAGCCTATAGGAGACCTGCTTACTTGATGCTGTGGTCTGTGTTTTCTTGGTGTTCTGGATCTCTCTGTATCTTTTAATCCATCCCCCCTCTTCTACAGGTTCCACAAGTTCCAGATAATGTTTGGCTGTGGGACTTTGCATTTGCTCCCATTTGCTGCCAGAGGAAGACTGTCTGATGAAAGTTTGGCTGGATATCTGTCTAGGAAGTTGTCCATTTCATTCAGGTTTTCCAGTTTTGTTGAGTATGGCCCTTTATAGTAGGATTTGAAGATGTTTTGGATTTCCTCAGGATCCGTTGTTATGTCTCCTTTTTCATTTCTGATTTTGTTAATTACCATACTGTCCCTATACCCTCTAGGTAGTCTGGCTAAGGGTTTATCTATTTTGTTGATTTTTATCAAAGAACCAGCTCCTGGTTCGGTTGATTCTTTGAATAGTTCTTTCTTTTCCACTTGGTTGATTTCAGCCCTAAGTTTGATTATTTCCTGTTGTCTACTCCTCTTGGGTGAATTTGCTTCCTTTTCGTTCTAGAGCTTCTAGGTGTGCTGTCAGACTGTTAGTGAATTCTCTCTCTAGTTTCTTTTTGGCAGCACTCAGAGCTATGAGTTTTCCTCTTAGGACTGTTTTCATTTTGTTCTATAATTTTGGGTATGTTGTGGCTTCATGTTCATTAAACTATAAAAAGTACTTTCTTTCTTTATTTCTTCCTTGACCAAGGTATCGTTGAGTAGTGTTGTTCAGTTTCCACGTGAATGTTGGCTTTCTATTATTTATGCTGATGAACATTTTTCTAATGAAAGCTTTTATTTATAAATGCTTAACTTACTTTTAATATTGGATTAAATAATTGAATATGATGAAAGTTAACAAAATTTAGGAGTAAAAGCAGGTAAACAAAATTTTAAGATGAGATAGGAAATCTAAATTTAAAAAGCAAATCTCAGGAAGTTTCTTCAGAAGTTAGACTAACAATAGTTTAGCATCACTGAGAGGTTAACAAAAACCAATCATTAAATTCTTCCCAAAATAGTGATACAAGACTATAATTTACTGCATGTAAAGAGATCAGGAGAAACTGCAGTACTGTTTGCACAAGGTATAGACTACAATGGAGAGAAGAGAGAGAAAGAGGGAGCAATAATGAAGCAGAAGTGGAGGCAAAGACAGAGAGAAAGAAGATAAGTAAAGCAAAGAGAAAAATAAATTAATAAAGAAAAATTCTGCTAAGAAGAATATCTTGTTTGAATGGAAATTTCATATTTAAACATGTATATAACTCTAAAGTGAAAGGGAAAAAAGGAAAATGACTATCAATATCATTTCAAAGTAAGCAATAGCTACATCTAAAATAATTAGATTATTTGTTTTATGGGGGCATGAACATTTAAGCTTATAAAGTAAAATGAAATTTGCAAGCAAATGTGGAAGAATAACCGCTTGCACTAAACAAAGACATTTTTAAAAGTGGTTGAAATTAGATCTGATCTTTAAGTCAAATTACCTGCCACTGGAAAAGAGTAAAGAACAAGAATAAAACTGTGTCGGTGTTGAAATGATGTATACATGCTTTGTCTTAGAGAGAGGGTGTAGCTCAATGATAAAAAGCCCTTTCATGCAACAGTGTGCCTCTGTCTCAAAGCCCTACACACCTTTCATAATAATGCTCATACCTTCTTGAGCTGGAAATGTTATATACAATCTTAAAATTACTTGTACCTTTTCTATTTTGTTCAGCAATGTATTTATCACAAAATGGAAGTTACATGCCTATTACACATATAGACACTGAAAAACATCTTGTTGATAGACAAAAGAATTAAGGTGGATACTTTTTAGTTATTGTCAGTACTCTCTGTGTTATTCCATGTTGTTTGAATAGACCTAACACTCATTCTGTAGTTAATAGCTTCAAACAGAATCGGAAAACCTCAAGATACTGAGGAAATGCCCTAAAGGATGATGGGGAAGTTCTGATGATGTCATTCTTGACAATATTTTTACATTTATTTATATGTCAGTAGTGAAAAGAATTACTATTGTCTAATTTTATCTCTTCTCCATACCTAAATTGAGTGCATTATTTGACTTCCTTCCTCTAAAAACTGAGGTCTTTTAGAAGTTTTTAGAAGCTGAGGTCAGCTTCTACTCGATTCAGAACACACTGCAAAGGAACACAAACAAGAGTAAATCAACCTTAAAATAGCTATTGCCAATTCTCTTAACTACTCCTGAACCTACCAGGCTTCTTCCAGCTTACGTCAAACAAGTGCTGGCCGTGAGAAGACCTATCTTTGGATTTCTGACCTCATCACTCTCACACACCAAACACAAATGTTGATTTATGAAATTCAACTTAATAGCTATGAAATATGAACAATAATAACTAGGAACCCTCTCAAACTTGCCACCATGTTTCCTCTATGACCAAGTCACATAATGAACCCTAGAATTTTCCAGTTGGCAAAGAAGACAACTCCTGCTGTGAAAGACATCATTAAATAATCATAGTAGAAATTAGAAAAACAAAACCTAAAATTAATCACAACTCTATGCTTTTAAAATCATGGAGAATGTTAATGCACGCAAAAAAAAATATGTTGACATACTAAGACTTCTATGCATGTTTCTCGCACACAAGCCCAGGTACTGTGATTTTTGTCAATGTATTCGTCCTGCTGTGTCCAGATAATTCTGTTTCACGCAGGTCTTCCCTGACTTCTTGCCCTTACAAACTTTCTGCTCTCTCTTCAGTGATGGTCCCCAAGCCTGATGAACGGATGTGATGCTGATGTCCTATTTGTGGCTGAGCACTCCACTGACTACTTATTGTCTACACTTGGATCACTTGTGATTTTCTGTGCTTATCACTCCACGGCACACACTCCCATGTGGTCTGAGACCTATACTAATTCATCTATGTCTACAAAGATACAAATTTAGAGGGAGATTTTTATTAATTAATTAATTAATTAATTAATTATTACACTTCAGATTTTATTGCACCTCCCTGTCCACCCTCAAACTGTTCCACATCCCATACCTCCTCCCCATTCCCCTGTCTCCACAAGTAATAGTGGCAGGCCTCCCCTTGATTTAGATCCCACTTTGGGCCTGTCCCTGGACTTTCTTTTCCTCAGGCTCCTCTCCATTTCCATCCCTGTATTTCTTTCAGACAGAAACAATTATGGGTGAGAGTTGTGACTCTCTATGCTGCATTCTGGATGCCCCCTACCCCCATTCTCCTATCTCTTGAGGTTGCCTGTTTCCATTCTTTCTGCTGGCCCTCAGTGAGTCAGTATTTTTCCTTCACCCAATACCAGATCAGGTTCCCTGCTTCCCCCCACTCCCTCTCCCCACTTGTGTCCACTTTCCCTCTTAGGTCCCTCCCTCCGTCCCCACTTGTCATTGCTTTCTTCTCCTTCCCCAGTGTGACTGAGGCATCCTCACTTGGACACTTCAGCCTGTGGAGCTGTAGGAATTCTGTGGACTGTATCTTGGGTATTCTGTACTTTTTTCATTTCTTTCCTTCCTTCTTTTTTTTTTTTTTTTTTTTTTTTGCTATCATCCACTTATTAGTGAGTACATACCATGCATGTCCTTTGGAGTCTGAGTTACCTCACTCAGGATGATATTTTTTAGCTCTTTCTATTTGCCTGCAAAACTCAGGATGTCCTTGTTCTTAATAGCTGTGTAGTATTCCATTGTGTAAATGAACCACATATCCTCTATCTATCTATCTATCTATCTATCTATCTATCTATCTATCTATCTATCTATCTATCTATCTATCTACATATATGTGTGTGTATGTGTTTGTGTGTATTCCTAAATACATTATACTCACTATTTATGACATTACTCATATACATGTTTTCAAGGCTAACCATTTGGTATGAGACATCTTATATATGAATAAATGTCTAGGCAGACAGCTTTGGTTTATTTACACTAGCGCATAACTTGGTTATCCAATTTAAAGTGGTCTAACTCATGACACATGGCTTGTTACCTGGTCTTCAGTTTCATGTGTCTGTCTTCCTCCGAGTCTAAGCAATCTTGCTGAGCCTCACTCAATATTAGACTTACTCTTTCTCTGCCAGATATGCCACCTTCTAATCCTGGCTCAGTTCAATAGGCAATCAGCATTTTACTGACATGTGAATAGTTTTACACAGTCCACAAGAGATTATGTATACATACCCCACTCCAATCTGTATTTACTCCCTTTCTGTCCCCCATTAGAAAAGAACATGCTTCTAAGAGATAATAACAAAATATAGTATAATGATATAAAATAAAAACTGTCATACCAAAGTGGAACTAGATAACCCAAAAAGGAAAAGTGTCCAAAAAGGGCCCACGAATGGGAGACTGTATTATTCACACACTCAAGAATTCCCCAGAAAGACTAACCTGGAAGGCAGACCCAGTCCATTCTGCTTCTGTGTCTGTGAGGTCATATGAGCCTTACTCATGTTGATTTAAAAGGGAGCATTTTCTTAGTCCCCTCCATGCCCTCTGTCTCTTACTTACATTCTTTTGTTTTTTAAATTTTTATTGGATATTTTCTTTATTTACATTTTAAATGTGAACCCCAGTTCCCAGTCACTGACCCCCTGAAACCTCATATCCCACCCCACTTCCCCTACTTCTATGAGGGTGTTCCCCTACCAACCCAACCACACCCACCTCCCTGTCCTCGAACTCCCCTACACTGGGGCTTAGAGACTTCACAGGGCCAAGAACCTCTCTTCCCATTGATACCCTACAAGATCATCCTCTGCTACATACGCAGTTGAAACCATGGGTCCCCCCATGTATACTCCTTGGTTGGTGGTTTAGTCCCTGGGAGCACTGGGGTGTCTGGTTGATTGATATTATTGTGGTTCCTATGGGGTTACAAACCCCTTCAGCTCCTTCAGTCTTTTCTCTAACTTTCCCATTGGGGAACTCATTGGGAACCCTATGCTCAGTCCAAAGGTTGTCTGCGAGCATCTGCCTCTGGAGATTTGAGCATTTGTCAGGCTCTAGATGAGCCCTTTAGGAGACAGTAGACAGCTATATCAAGTATCCTGTGGATGCCTGTCAGCATGCACTTCTTGTCATCCACAATGATGTCTGGGTTTGGAGCCTGTATATGGGATGGATTCCCAGGTGGAGCAGCCTTTGGACAGTCTTTCCTTGAGTTTCTGCTCCACACTTTGTCTTTGTATTTGCTCCCATGAATATTTTGTTCCCCCTTCTAAGAAGGACTGAAGCACCCGCATTTTGGCCTTCCTTCTTCTTGAACTTCATGTGGTCTGTGAATTGTATCTTGGGTATCCCAAGCATTTTGGCTAATATCCACTTATCATTGAGTACATACCATGTGTGTTCTTTTGTGATTAGGTTACCTCACTCAGGATGATATTTTCTAGCTCCACCCATTTGCCTAATAATTTCATGAGTTCATTGATTTTAATAACTGTGTAGTACTCCACTATGTAGATGCACCACATTTCCTGTATCCATTCCTCTGTTGAAGGACATCTGGATTCTTTCCAGCTTCTGGCTATTATAAATAAGGCTGCTATGAATATAGTGGTGCATGTGTCCTTATTATATGTTGAAGCACTTTTGGGTATATGCCCAGCAATGGTATAGCTGGTTCCTCAGGTAATACTATGTCTAATTTTCTGAGGAACCTCCAAACTGATTTCCAGAGTGGTTGTACCAGCTTGCCATCCCACCAGCAATGGAAGAATGGTCCTCTTTCTTCACATCCTCACCAGCATCTGATGTCACCTGAGTTGTTGTTCTTAGCAATTCTGACTGGTATGAAGTGGAATCTTGAACATTTTTTAGGTACTTCTCAGCCATTTGGTATTCCTCAGTTGAGAATTATTTATTTAGCTCCATACCCCATTTTTAATAGGGTTATTTGATTTTCTGGTGTCTAACTTCTGGAGATCTTTGTATATATTGGATATTAGCCCTTTATTGGATATAGAATTGGTAAAGATCTTTTCACAATCTGTTGGTTGCCATTTTGTCCTATTGACAATGTCCTTTGCCTTACAGAAGCTTTGCAATTTTGTGAGGTCCCATTTGTTCATTCTTGACCTCAGAGCATAAGCCAATAGTGTTCTATTCAGAAAAATTCCCCCTGTGCCCATGTGTTTGAGGTTTGCCCCCACTTTCTCCTTTATAAGTTTCAGTATATCTGGTTTTATGTGGATCCACTTGCACTTGAGCTTTGTACATGGAGGTAAGAATGGATTGATTTGCATTCTTCTACATGCTGACCTCCAGTTGAACCAGCACCATTTGTTGGAAATGCTGTTTGTTTTCCACTGGATGATTTTAGCTCCTTTGTCAAAGGTCAACTGACCATAGGTGTGTAGGTTCATTTCTGGATCTTCAATTCTATACCATTGATCTACCTGACCATCTCAACAAATACCATGCAGTTTTTTTTTTATCACTATTTCTTTGTAATACAAAGAAAGAGAACTTCAGATAAACTTCCCTTGTGAACATCAATGCAAAATGTTCAATAAAATTCTGCCAAACCAAATCCAAGAACACATCAAGTAGGCTTCATCCCAGGGATGAAGTGATTGTTCATTATATAGAAATCCATAAATGTAATTCACTACATAAAAAAAAAAAACCTCAAAGAAAAAAAAAGATCATTTCATTAGATGTTGAAAACGCATTTGAAACATCCCTTCATGTGAAAAGTCTTGGAAAGATCAGAAATTCAAGGCCCATACCTAAACATAGTAAAAGCAATATACAGCATACTAGTAGCCAAAATCAAGCTAAATGGAGAGAAACTTGAAGCAATACCACTAAACTCAGGGTCTAGACAAAGCTACCCACTCTCTCCCTATCTATTCAATATAGTACTTGAAGTCCTAGCTAGAGCAGTTAGACAAAAAAAAAAAAAAAAAAAAAAAGTGCTCAAAGGCATACACTTTGGAAAGGACAAAGTCAATATATCACTATTTGCAGATGAATGATAGTATACTTAAGTGACCACAAAAAATTCCATCAGAGAACTCCCACAGCTGATAAACAAGTGCAGCAAAGTGGCCAGATATGAAGTTAACTCAATAAAAATCAGTAGCCTTCTTTTACTCAAAGGATAAATGGATGAGAAAGATACAAGGGAAATGACACCCTTCACAATAGTCACAGATAATATAAAATATTTTGGTATAACTATAAACAAGCAAGTGAAAGATCTATATGACAAAAACTTCAAGTTTCTGAAGAAAGAAATTGAAGTTGATCTCAGAAGTTGGGAAGATCTCCCATGCTCATGGATTGGCAGGATTAATGTAGTAAAAACGGCCATCTTGCTGAAAGCAATCTACAGATTCAATGTAATCTCCATGAAAATTCCAAATCAATTCTTCATAGAGTTAAAAGATCAATTCTCAAATTTATTTGTAATAACAAAAAACCCAGGATAGCAAAAACTATTCTCAAAACTAAAAGAACTTCTGGAGGAATCACCACTGCCAGCTCTTACATTCTTTAGGCCTATACTTCCACGGAGTTTTCTGAGCTATAAGAGAGGGGTGTCGATAATACCATCCCATTTTAGGATGAATGTTCCAATATCTTTCTCTCTGTGTATGTGTGTGTAATGTCTGGCTGGGGTTCTCTCGATTTCTTCTTGCCTGCTGCAGAAGGATGTTCTTTGATGATGACTGAACAAGATATTGATCTATGGGAATAGCAGATGATCATTAGGATTGTATTTGTAAATATATTTTTTATTGTTTTGTTTAAGACCAGCAGAATTTGGTTTATCCTAGGTATCTTAGCTACCTAATCTCTAATTAAGTAATTTGTAATATAATGTAATATGAACATCTAATATAGTAAAAACTTACATATATATAAATAGCATATATATATATATATATATATATATATATATATATATATATATATA
>NC_034592.1:33129394-33132683 GCF_900095145.1 Mus pahari | reverse complement strand
CTACAGTGTACTTACATATAGTAAATAAATAAATCTTTAAAATAAATAAATAAATAAATAAATAAATAAAATAGTTTTTTTAAAAAAGAACTATGATAAAATAAAATGACCACAGAATAAAAAAAAAATCTCAAAAAAATCTAAAAGTTAATTGGTTTGCATTTTTTGAATGCTAAGGTGTTGAACATTTCAAGTGTTTCTCAGCTATTTGTTCTTTGTCTTGAGAAATTACTGTTTAGTTCTAAAGCTCACTTTTATTGACTCATTTATTTTCTTGGTGTTCAATTGTTTACTCTAATTAAAGACCCATTCCTAATCGCACACACATATGAACACCTTATTTTTGACAAATCAAAGTCAAAAACATGCATTGGTTCAAAAGACAACATTGTCAACAAATGGTGTTCTTCAAACTTAATAGCTGCATGTATATAAATAAAAAAAGGTCCATTTCTGGAACACTATATAAAACTAAACTCCAAATGGATCAAGGACCTCAACATAAGATTAAATAGTCTTAAGTCTAATGGAAGAGAAGGTAAAAGACAGGCTTAAACTCACTGACAAAGAAAGACTTCCTGAATATGATATCAGTAGTATAGGTATTAAGAACAGCAACTAATAAATTGAACCACATGAATATGAAAGGCTTCTTTACAGATAAGGGCACCAACACTTCAGCAAAGTTGTCACCTTTAGAACATAGAGAAAATCTACTTATCAATTATATTTCAGATAGAGTGTCACTATATTTCTTTGCCATGTTAATTCTTTTTAGGACAACTCTCTGTCCAGTTTCATAGACCACCTTTTAATATAATTATTTTTCTAGATTTTTAGCTTTCATAGTTTCTTGTATATTCTAGATATTAACGGACTTGTCAATATAGAGCTACTTAGATATGTTTTCCTGGACTAGGTTGCCTACCTGTTTTCTGTGTTATCTGGCAGTTCTGATTGTAGTACAGACGTTTTCAATGCTATGAAGTTCCACTTATTGGTTGTTCTTATTTCTTGGGTGATGGGGTGCTACTTAGGCGCCACTTCCCTGATGCTTATGCGTGCTCTTTCTCTTCTAGAAATTTCAGGCTTTTAAGTCTAATATTAAGATCTTTGATCCATTTAGAATTTACTTATGTGTGGGTGATATAAATGCATCAAGTTTAATTCCTCTACATGTAGAGATCTGGTTTCCCAGCACCTTATCTTAGGCATGTTGTCTTTTCTCTGATGTATGTTCTGACATCTTTGTAAAACTCAGCTGGCTGTGTGGCTATATCATAGCCACACCACTTCGAATCATTAAAAAAATTATATTACTCAGTTACACTGTCGAAAATTGGCATCGGAAGGGATTTAACTCAGGAACACTACAAGGTTCTCTATTTTAGATATACTTGTTTGACATATTAGATGTTTTCTTTTTCCTAACATGTGAATAAAACGCTACCTTCATGCAAGACAATCTTTACATCAGGGCTATTATGTGGGAATGGATGGATGTAATTTTTGTGGGTCCAGGCGCTCTGTGTCCACTAGTGATCTTTCAGGTGCTGAGCAGGAAAACAGACGGCTGGCAATGCTACTAACTACGCCAAAAGTTTTCTACCCACTGTGACTCTGACAGTTAAGATTTTTGACAAGTTATTACCTTCCTACTCAGCTGTAAAAATTCTCTTTACTAAAGGAACATAATCATGATATCTAATTCATATGCTGTTTATTAAACAACAATGGACATGTCAACCAGAATATCAACTTGAACTTGCAAATTAAGGTATTTAACATATGATCCAGTTTTGTCATACATGAACAAAATGTGAACACATTTATTGATAAAAAACCTGCTTTCTAATGTTTCAAAGGTGCTTTTACATTTTGAATAAGTTAGTATAATATTGAACTCTCCAACGCTTAGGTTATTTTTATATAAAACCACAGATCCGTGTGTCTTTTTTAAAATTCTCACTTACATTTTCCTTTTCTGTGGTGAAATATCTTCAATCTAATTAGTGAAATTTCAAAATAAATTGAAAAATCAAATCAATCTTCAATAGAAAAATGAAGAAAGTGCAGTGAAGCTAGAAATATCTTTCATAACGGTACTAGGTATCTGTGTTGCTTAGTTACCCATGACCCCTTACACTGACAGAATTATGAACTTCCAGGCTGAGCTGGGTATAATTATGAGCCAGATTTCCATTTCATTAAGTTATCCTTAAAAATTTTGAAAAGTGCATACTTCAAAGCTTTTACCAAGGTAAATTAGGACAGAATTTACTTACTTAAATATATAGTATCCTATGTTGTCCTTGTGAGCAACTGACCTAAAACCTACAAAGGTTGAAGTGAAAGATTTTGGACAGAAAAATCATATTTCTAGAGAAATAATTATCTGTGAAGAATGAAGAGCCACAGATTTTCTTTCCCTGTTTTACTTTAATCATTAATTAGATTTTCATTTTTCTTCCAATAGAAGCAAATCAATAATGCAAAATTTAGAGCTATTTTATCTTTCTTCTAAAATCTTCAGAACATTGAATTTTCATTGCCACAAGAAGTAATCTTTTCACACTCCAGTCCCTACCCTGATGCTTACATGGAGGGTAATTACTCAAACATCTCAGATGGTTTAGAAAAATCCTGTTCAGAGAAAACAGTACTTCAATTTATCATACAACAAAGCCCATTTCTAGATTTTTTCCAAGGAACTATTCAAAGGCAAGGATAAAGAAAATAAAAAGACTCATATCACTTCACAATCAGCAGGCAAAACTTTGAGTTCAGATTACCATAGTGTTATGAAAAACTAAAGAAATATATTGGATACTCATTTTATAGATTTTTATTACTTCATATACTTATCTGCAATATCTATGCATTTGTTTATTACCATAAGCTTGATGTTGAAATACATAGCTGAAGTCCATTTGTAAGTTCTTAAAGTAAAAATTAGGCCACAAACACATTGTATCCATTAATAATCCAATAGGCTGGAATTTTTACCTTTCTGTTTCCTCTATTCTCTGTACAAAGAAAATGCTTGCTTTTGCTATTGGCTGAATTTGTGGCATTTAAAAGTTAAATATTTAGTCGAATAATTCAGGCAAAAGATAATGCATTTTATAGCATTACATATGCTCAGTTAAAGGTCATCCTCTCTGCTTACTTCCATCACCTCTGTTACTCAGCTTTAATAGCAATGGGCTTCTTCTTCTTCTTCTTCTTCTTCTTCTTCTTCTTCTTCTTCTTCTTCTTCTTCTTCTTCTTCTTCTTCTTCTTCTTCTTC
>NC_034592.1:33127677-33128739 GCF_900095145.1 Mus pahari | reverse complement strand
CTTCTTCTTCTTCTTCTTCTTCTTCTTCTTCTTCTTCTTCTTCTTCTTCTTCTTCTTCTTCTTCTTCTTCTTCTTCTTCTTCTTCTTCCTCCTTCCGAGACATGGTTTCTCTGTATAACCCTGATGGTCTTGTAACTCATTCTGTAGACCAGGCTGACCCCAAACTCAGAAATTCGCTTGCCTCTGCCTCCTAAGTGCTGGGATTAAAGGCATGCACCACCACTGCCCGGCAGCTATGGTCTTCTTCTTCTTCTTCTTCTTCTTCTTCTTTTTTTTTTTTTTAAAAAAAAATTAGATATTTTCTTTATTTACATTTCAAATGCTATCCCAAAAGTTCCCTATACCCTTCCCCCGCCCCTGCTCCCCTACCCACCCACTCCCAATTCTTGGCCCTGACATTCCCCTGTATGGGGCATATAAAGTTTGCAAGACCAAGGGGCCTCTCTTCCCACTTATGGCTGACTAGGCCATCTTCTGCTACATATGCAGCTAGAGACACGAGCTCAAGCGGTACTGGATAGTTCATATTGTTGTTCAACCTATAGGGTTGCAGCCCCCTTCAGCTCCTTGTGTACTTTTTCTAGCTCCTCCACTGGGCCCTGTGTTCCATCCAATAGCTGACTGTGAGCATCCACTTCTGTGCTTGCCAGGCACTGGCATAGCCTCACAAGAAGACGCTATATCAGGGTCCCTTCAGCAGAATCTTGCTGTCATGTGCAATAGTATCTGGTGCACAATAGTATCTGGTGGCTGACGATGGGATGGATCCCTGGGTGGGGTAGTCTCTGGATAGTCCATCCTTTCATCTTAACTCTAAATTTTGTCTCTGTATCTATATCCTTTCATGGTTATTTTGTTCCCTTTTCTAAGGAGGAATGAAGTATCCACACGATGGTCATCCTTCTTGGTTTTCTTGTGTTTTGCAAAATGTATCTTGGGTATTCTAAGTTTCTGGACTAATAACCGCTTATCAGTGAGTGCATACCAAGGAAGCCTTTTAACTTCACACCATCTATTTATCAAATCTTGCTACAAGTTTCTGAGGTATTGGAGATGCTACAG
>NC_034592.1:33091806-33127080 GCF_900095145.1 Mus pahari | reverse complement strand
CTAAGGATGTTGAACATTTTTTCAGGTGTTTCTCAACCATTCGATATTCCTCAGTTGAGAATTTTTTTTTTGCTCTGTATCCCATTTTTTAACGGGGTTATTTTAATTTCTCGGGTCAAGCTTCCTGAGCGCTTTGTATATATTGAATATTAGTCCTCTATCAGAATTAGGATTGATAAATATCCTTTCCCAATCTGTTGTTGGCCCTTTTGTCTTGTTGACTGTGTCTTTTGCCTTACAGAAGCTTTGCAATTCTTAATGAGATGAAATTCACACAACATAAAATAAAGGCGACACTTTAATGAGGTTTAGTGTACTTCCAGTGTTGTAAAAACAATACCTAGCCATTCCAATATAATCCATGCCTCTTAACTGAGTCTCACACCTGCTGAGAAGATGCTCTTTGTTGCTCTTTGCCCTAGATGTCTAATACTCAAGAGTTGGAGTTCTGTCTCTCTAGACAGAATCAAGACGAATATTGAATAATGAGTCTGTTTCCTTTCATTTAAAAATATCGCTATAATTATGATTTTAATTCATTCAGAAAAAAACTAATTTTTAACAACATATCTTGATTCCATAAAATAGTGTTCAACTCCATGAAAAAAAAGACTATTCTGTACTTTTTATCTGCATCTTGTTTAAATTAGACTTTATAAAAGCTTTCGCCATTTATTGTAGTTACAATTCAAATGATATATTTAAAACCAAATTTTTGTCTCTTTCAAGAATACATGTAACTCTTTATATCAAACATATGAAGTATTTCAGTTATATTGTATCTTAACAGCTTTCAATCACATGAAGACTTTCTACCTTCAAGATTCATCCAATTATCTCCCTTCTTCAAATATGCACCAGGTTAATTTTTAAAGTTATTCCTTAACCAAAATGGATCCTAAAATGTAAATATAAACTTTAATAGTATTTTTAATCTCCACATTAAATTATCCCTGAATCAATACTAAAATGATAAATATTTCTTAAATAACAATAATTATCAAATTTTGCCAAAAATATACAATGTACTAAACTTATTTTCCTACGTATATATCATTTTCTCAAGTCAACTTAATATAAATGATTCAAAATGTGAGAATGAAATATACTGTCCTCAATTTAAAGTCTCCCTCATGACAATTTAACCTATATTGATATCATTATTTTCATTCATATCACTTAGGATCTTTGCATATCTTGTTATTTCTAATTTTCTTTTAAGATCCTAATTGGTTATATTAGATCACTAACTTCTCCCAACATTCATGAGGATTCCTCATTTTTTCATACTCTCCTTGCTTCAAAAATATTTACCTAGCTATAGCCCCCTTCTGTCTGCATATCTGCCTTCTCATCTGTAATTGATCTTTGTATATGACATGGTCCTTCATAGACAAGAACAGTTGCAAGCATTGTTCCTAGTGCCTTTTTCATCATAGTTTTGTTTTTTCTATCCTTAAACTATTTATTCAAAATTCTTATTCTTTTTTAAAAATTAGTTATTTAGTTTATGTTTCAAATACTGACCTCCTTCCTGGTTTCCCCTCTCCAATCCCCCTATTCCATTCCCCATCCCCTTTGCCTCAATGAGGATGCTCCCCCACCCACCCACTCATTCCTACTTCATTATTCTAGCAACTCTAGGCTGGTGTTTCAAGCTTCCACAAGACCAAGGGCCTTCCCTCCCTTTGCTGCCAGATAAGGCCATCCTCTGCTACATATGCAGCTGGAGCAGTGGATCCCTCCATGTGTACTCTTTGGTTGGTGGTTTAGTCCCCAGGAGTCCTGAGAGGTCCGGTTAGTGGATATTGTTCTTCTTCCTATGGAACAGCACTCCCCTCCAGCTCTTTCATTTCTTCCCCCAACTATCCCATTGGGGTACCAGTGCTCAGTCAGATGGTCAGCTGTAAGCATCTGCATCTGTATTGGTCAGGCTCTGGCAGAACATCACAGAATCAGCTATACCACGCTTCTGTCAACAAGCGCTTTTTGGAATCAACAATAGTGTCTGTGTTTGGTGTCTGCAAATGGGTTGGATCCCTAGGTGGGGAAGTCTTTAGATGACCTTTCCTTCAGTCTCTGCTCCACTCTTTGTCCCTGTATTTGTTTAGACAGGAACAATTCTGGGTTAAATTTTTTAAAGATGGGTGGGTGGTTCCATCCCTCAACTGGGGACCATGCCTATTCACTGGATATGGTCTCAACCGGATCTATCTCCCTTTTGTTGGGGATTTCATGACCATTGGGAAACTATTGCTTCCCTGGCATCTGTAACGTTCTAGAGGCTACCTTAGTTCTTCATGCTCCACAACTACATATTTCTGTTCAACTTCCTGACACTGTACATCTTCCCCTCGGGTGTCTCCTCCCACACCTGATCCTGCCCCCCTTTTCTCTCCCTCCGAGTTCCCTCACCCCCTCTACCTCCTGTAATTATTTTCTTCCTCCTTCTTAGTAAGACAGAAACATCCACACTTTGGTCTTTCTTCCTCCTGAGCTTCAAATGGTCTATGAGTTATATCATGGATATTCTGAGTTTTGGGGCTAATATATGCTTATCGGTGAGTGCATACCATGTGTGTTCTTTTGTAACTGGGTTACCTCACTCTGGATGATATCCTCCAGATCCGTCCATATGCCTGTAAATTTCATGAAGTCATTATTTTTATTAGCTGAGTAGTATTTCATTTTGTAAATGTGTCACATTTTCTGTATCCATTCCTCTATTGAGGAACATCTGCATTCTTTCCAGCTTCTTGCTATTATAAATGAGGCTGCTATGAACATAGTAAAGAATGTGTTCTTGTTATATGTAGGAGTATCTTTTGTGTATATGCCAAGGAGTGGTATAGCTGGGTCTTCAGGTAGAGCTATTCCTAATTTTCTGACGAACCGCCAGATTGATTTCCTGACAGGTTTTACCACCTTGCAAGCCTTAAATGAACAACAAACAGAGAAAATATCTATGGCTTTGCATGTTGAACATCACTTGCTTTTATTTTACTATATGACAATTTCTCTGGCTATAATAGTTTGTAATCTTTGCAAGTTTTTCAAAGAGCACCAGACAATATTACTGAAAAAAATATTAGACTGTAAGATTTCATTTCTTTAAATTCAGTATTTATTTTCTAACAGATTACAAGAGTTTCTTTTTGTTTTTAGGTAATAAATATTTATGCTTAAGTGTTTATTTGTGAACCGTTATACTCTTGTGAGTATCATAATCAGGGAGACTTTTAACATTTCCAATGTATACATGTCTTATACTTCTATTCCATTTTTACTTTTCAACAACATGTTGAACAATTTGGATGTGAGGTGAATCAATGTATATGATTATCATCCTTGATATCAATATTTCAGCTCTTGACTATTGCCTATCTTATTTATTCTCAATAATTATAGATACCTTCAAAATGACTAAGTTTCCTTTTTTTTCCATGTGTAGTAGGAATTTTTGTAACACCACATTTATTTATTTTTTCTGGATGCATTATAACTTCAAGCGGAGAATCTTCCTGTGTATTATTTCAATGTTTTAGTGAATGTATCTGTTGTGATAATTCTTGGTGAAGTGATCCTCTTCTCGTTGGATAGGACTCATTTGCAGGCTTTGGAGCTGCAAATCAATGGACATGGTAAAATGACTGGCTTTCCTCTGCAGCATCTGACTAAACCAGAGAATTTAAGACTGTCCTTTCCACTCCTCTGCTTTTATAGTTTCTTTTGACTGATGTTCTCTCATGTATCAAGCCATTTGGATCCTAGGCATTTCATTATCCTGAGGCCCAGAATGTCTTAGGTTTTATTTAGAAGTGTTTCCTCAATATCAGTCTCAATGGCCTAGATACCATATTTAAAATCGAAATATTTATCCATACCGAATACTCAATTATTACCTTTGTTATTTTTAAATTTTGTTTTAGTCTCTATATTTTATAAGTGAATGTTATGCTTTTTCACACAGTTGAATTGATATAAATTTTAATAGGCTCAAGAAGAAATGCCCAGCTATCAATTTTGATACTAGAAAAATTTTAATGAAAAGTATCAGTTCATTAACCCATGATTTAGTACATCAGGAAAACATGTTCGGACTTCTGCAAAGCAACACTTTACAAGAAGGGGAAGAGAAGATCATCTTGACGTTTAGCTCTGAAGGAAATGCAACTCTTGTTTGTATTCCTTGCACATTTCTTGTCTTCCTGTTGGTTCACGACTCTGCCATAATGACTTTTTTAATTGAACTCTTCTGGTTAATATTTCCTTTGGATTCTAATTTTTTATTTAATGGATTACTGCAGTGTATCCCCTAAAAGAAATATCTAGAGTGAATTAGCTCAGAAGTAAAAAATTTATATCAAGAGGAATTGGATAATATTCCAGTGGGATTACATTGAAAATCCCAAAGTATTAATATTTTTCAATGCAACAAGAAAGAAATCTCAGTGTGTCAGCTAACTGGGAAAGGAAAGCAAGGTTCTACACATTTCTATACCCCTATGGGAAGAATGAGTTAATTACAATCCCTCACTTAGAGTCAAAGAAATTGAATTTCTGTTAAAATATTGGGAGATGTTAACAGAATGTGCAAAGCTACCCGTTATTTGCAAAACTTGGTTTCTTTTCAGAAGCTCCACTAGGTATTAAGTTAAAAAAAAAGAGTTCAGTTTGAATAGGTACATTTTGGTGGGTTTTAATCGAAATAATTTGTCTCTATGCTTATATTGAAGATAGCTACCAATCTGTAAAAGTTTTATCCTAAGGAATAAAAAGTTTGTATGTGTAAAGATATGTATTTTCAGGACATGATTTACTTCAAAGCAATATATATTTGTACTTATGCAATTATATACATTTCCCACATATAATACTTTATGACTGATATTTAAAAGGACTTATAAATACCAAGCTCTTTATATCAATTTGTCATTTGACCACAAGAATACCATATAGGAAAGTAAATTTGATTTAATTTCCATAACATTAATAGGTTTATCTCTGAACATTTTGTACAAAATTAATTGTTGAGAATGTATTTTATGTCTCAATGAACATTTGACAGTAAGTCACTTTGTTTTTATGATATACATATATATTTATTATATATTGCATATATAATATATATATGAATATATATTTGACATTAGGTCACTGTTTTTGCTATATACATATATATTCATTATATATATATATATATATATATATATATATATATATATATAGAGAGAGAGAGAGAGAGAGAGAGAGAGAGAGAAAGAAGAACAAGAAAGAGTAAGTTTACCATAATAAAATTAAAATATTCTGTGATGCTTCCCCTAATGAGAAATTAGATTAAGGAATAATAAATAATTCTAATTATGATGCCATCTAAAGATGGATTAATAAAAGTTAACATACTGTTCTAAAGCATGGTACTTACTTCAGGCAGTTTTAGAATTTTGTGTGCTGCAAACCCAAGGTACAAAGTAATATTGATTATGACTGATAGTGTTACCAGTGTGAATAATGGTTATTAAAAATAACTGCATTAATAATTAAAAAAAAAAAAGTTAACATACTAAAAACGCTAAGAAAATAGTAAAAGAAGACAATTCATTTCTTAAGACAAGAACTATAACAGATATAAGAAAGGTTCAGTCAAACAATGCATTGACTAGCTCTTTATTTTTGTCATGTGTTCCTCTTACAATGACAAACTCCAAGCTTGTAAAATTTTTTAATCAGTACTTATTTAGAGGAAAAATAATGTTTGTATTCTGGAAGTATAAATATTTTTTTCAAATATATTCACTTTTAGTATGGTCACTGTCATGTCAATACATGGACAAGACTTCAACTATGGTGTCAGAGTGACAGCCAGGCTTTAGGATTGTAAAAACAGAGAACCTGTCACCATCTTGACTGAAGTAAGTCTGGGTCCTTGCACAGCAGTCATGATGTTACATGTGGCTTGCATCATGGACAATACGTAAGTTCTCAACCAAACTGATTTGTTTCTAATTTATAATAGCTGAAATCCTAATTTAAAAGTACAGGTTTTTAAAAAAAAATAAATTGAGAATTCCTCCAGAAAGTTGGAGCAAATTCTTCTGCTGTGTTTCTTATTCTCCTTTCAATGTTTATTATTTTGCTTATTCTATAATAGGTCTAAGGGATCAGAATGGGCATTTGCACAATAAATCTATTTACAATGTGTACATATCCTAAAGGAAATCTAAAATCATAGATGATGAATGCACTACAGACATTTTGTAGTTATGCTGTAAGAGAGCTGTCCAATATATTATTTTCTAAAACTATGTATTTGCGTAAGTGTATGAATATGCTTGATCTCCCAGGTGCATGTCTTTAGGTTCCACAAAAAGGTCAGTAATGCACTGCTCTGATTCGAGTGGGGCATGATGGGACTAGTGCGTGATGGGAGTGGGACCTGAGTTTGATCAATGAACTCAATTATGGCCCCATTCCAAGGATTTCTAGGCTTTGTTTACAATGATGCATAGCTGCCTGCACACTGGTCACTGCTTTCCAAATCCTTCCAATAAATAAAAATGATATTTGGTTGCTGATTCATATTCGCATGCCCCCTCTCTCTTTTCCTCCCTCCCTCCCCCTCTCCCTCCTTCCCTCACTCTCTCTTCCTTTTATAGCTCTTCTGGGTCTCCAGCTGATTTCTTCACAAGGTTAGCTGCTAATACATTCCTAGCACCCATGCATTATTAATGCTCACTGCTCTCCAAGGTGGCAGAGACAAATAGAAAGCAAAATCCACTGACTAGTAGGGAATGCACGTTTTAGTCATGCTTGAAATTTTCAATCCATTCTACTTCTTCAAGATTTTTCAGTAGGTTCTATGTTTGAATGTGACTTTAATTCCTCTCTGCATGCTTTCTTACAATTTTAGGTTTCCAGATCTGAGTCATGCAAAGAGAAGAATGATTACCAGAGAATTAATGTACAATGTAGGGAAAAACTTTAAAACACGTATGTTTTAAAATACTTCTGAGGCTTCCTAAATCAGGAAGGTCAGAATTCCCTAAGTATGGAATAAATGGTGGTTTTATTCTAAAATTACTGTGCATGTACTTACATAAATTATACTACTTTAGCAAGGTTGTGTCAGAAATAATAAGTATGTGTCATGAGAAACATTGATTCTTAATGGGTAGATTTTTTTCTTCAAATAGAAAATCCTACTCATGTTTTAACATAAAGAAAAAATTCTGTGAAGTACCTCCTTCCATGAACCTTGTTAGTTGACTCCCACTGGATTCTCTCTTCCACTGCTTTCAAAATCACCTCATTTGAAGGGTTGGGCTTTCACACATATATTTCAATGTATATTTAATTGATACAAACAAAAAATGAGAATTTATTTCGCCGTAGGAGGTGAGCATGGTTCATGTTACTTTACTCCTTACTTGAAAGTAGGAAATAATAATTATGAATATCAATTGTTATAATACCCATATCATAAATTTTAATAATTAACATATTGTCAAATTTTGATCACTTATCCTAGAATAATAGAAATTGATAATTGAATAAATTAGAGGTTAAAATATGTTAAAGGGCAAAATTTGGCAATTTTCCTTTCTAGGTTTTGAGGGACATATCTCAGGGAAGGGCAACCTCCATTTTAAAAAGAGACAGAAAGAAGTCTCCCACGAGTCAAACCAAATACTGCTAGGTTTTATGGAGGAGAAGCAAGGAAAAAGAGCAATCTGAGAAAGATAATCTAATTGTTAAGTATAATGTATTAACGTATTGAGGTTACTTTTTTGTAAGGGCTACAGTAGAGGTGACATCTTTGTAGCTGGCTCAGGAAATTGGAATCTTCGGTCTTTAGAACACAACGTCTCTGTTTAAAGATCATCTTTGTGTCCTTGAAAGTTCTAGGTTTCTATGTGGTACTCAGCATGAGTCACCCCAGTTTAGTTTGATCTGGCCAACTGGGGCCTAGTACAGAAGGACACTCTAAAGAGTGGCCTCCTGTCGTTTAAACATGACTTGAGAAAGACTAATATCATTTTATCTAATCTCTTACAAGTGCTTTTATTACTTTGTAAGAAAAGAGAAAGGTCTAAAACTCTTTTGGAATTCATGTTTTCTATACAATAATTCATTATGTGCTTTGGATATTTATCTCATATGAATATGAGAAATTTTCAGGGAGGCAGGTTTTATAACTGCTTTATGACTAAAAATATAACCTATCAGTTTTTTTTTTGTTTGTTTTGACTTGAAACATGAAAATTTATACCACAACTAAACAGAATAAATTGTGTTGTTGATGATGATACCCTTGTTCTCTTCCATATACAATGTTGCATTCTTTTGTCTTAATTTCTGGAGTACATGGGGCTGGAAAAAGAGATTAAGCATTTAAGAGCACTATTTTCTCTTGCAGAAGACCTAAATTCAATTCCTAGCACCCAGTCCTAGGGTTTCAAATGTCTGGCTCTGTTTGCTGTAGATACCGAATACACATGCGGCACAAACATACATGAAGCCTAAAACAAAACATAAAAAACAATTAAAAATCTCCTTTACGTATGCTAACACTAATGCATGCCTGCCTAAACTATGCAATTTCCACATGCATAAACAAATGATTCATAAGGTTTCCAGCTATTAAAGTGATTTAAATATAGCATTGTACAGTTTATGTACAACTTATCAGAAAACAAGGACAAAACCAACTATATTTATATGTAGGTGCAGGGATTAAACAAATGGATGTAATAACTGGTAACGTGCTCAATGAACACTTAGACAGGCTTATCAAAGTTACATAAGAAAGAAGAAACTATTCAGATTATCAGATAACTTGAAATCTTTTTAAAAGATATAACTGGGTTGGCCTCATTTTAAACTTCGTGCATCTAAGCCAGCAGCGACCAGCTGAGATCTCTACAGTTTTTGGACATTCCGTATCTTTAAGAGAGAAGAAAAGAAGTCCTCCATGACAGAGAAAGAAGGGAGCTACCTGGGATGAATGAGTTGGCTATCCACGCTTCTCTAGCATTTGGATCTCAAACAACAGCTTTAGGCAGAAGAGCTAATTTCTTCCTTAGCCACCAAGACACCTAGATGCCAGGCTTCTAGACCTGCCTGGACAGAGTAGCTGTTCCTGCCACTATTATTGATGAACTGCTGACTTATTCAGCAAATGATTGTTCCAGGCTGGCACTGAAAACCGTAAAGAGCACAGGATTGTAATTCCTGCAACCTCTCAGATAGGCACTGCTAATCCTGCTGAAGACTTAGAGCAGATTTATCTTGCTACCAAGAGATAGGATATTTGTTCATCAAAGATAAGACACCAGTGGGGAAGTTAGGGCAAAGACTGTAGGAGCTGAAGGGGTTTGTAACCTCATGGGAAGAATAACAGTATCAACCAACCATACCCCCCCCCAAAGCTCCCAGGGACTAAATCACCAACCAAAGAGTACACAGGGAGTACCCATGGGTCTAGCTGGATATGTAGTAGAGGTTGGACTTATCTGGCATCACTGGGAGGAGAGCCCCATTAGTCCTGTGGATGTTTGATGACCCAGGATAGGGGAATGCTCAGCCCCTGAGGCAGGAGTTGATGGGTGGGAGAGCACCCTCATCAAGGCAGGGTAGAGGAAAAAGGGGATAGGGGGCTTGTGGGGGGGAAATTGGGAGAGGGATAATATTTGAAATGTAAATTAATAAAATAACCAATAAAAAGAGAAGTATAAATGTTAAAAAAGAGAGATAAGAGATAATCATGAATTAATGCCTTATTGTAAGTCACTACTTACCCATACTCCTCTTGTAACCCCAGTAAACTATCCAAACTAAACATTATAGGATTATTTCCTTTGTTTAACAGTGATGCCTGATCTAGGATGACTAGGCAGTCATTCATATCTTAGGGAAAGTCATAGGCTGGGAAATGAATGATATACTTATAAAGCAAATGAGAACCAGTTAGTACACAATACAAATTTGAAATTGATGAAAGAATCTAAAAATGAGTCAATTTACTCTAGTGTGAAGAATTTCTTACAGAAACTGACCTCTTTGTGGACTATAGGAGATTAACGCAACCCTAGTAATGGTGACTTTTCTCATTAATCTAAGGAAGCACCTAATAAGAATGAGGTTTAGGGTGAATTTATTTTGACTCATGATTTACAAGTACAATTTTATGGCAATAAAGGTATGGTGACAGAGGTTTATTCACATCTGGAAAGTTGAAGAAGCAGAGAAGAGAAAATGCTATTCACTTGGATTTCTCCATTTTCCTTTTGTCTTTTGCTCAAGGCATAACACCATGATATGATACTAAGGATATTCAAGAAAGGTCTTACTATTTCAATGAATCTTCTTTGAAAATAGCTTCTCAGACACACAAAAGCTATCCCGGTATTGTAAAGTCACTGGATCTACCATCCTAGGTCTTAATCTACATAATCAACCTTATACAAACAAGTATTTCTTTCAAATTGTACTTTTCACATCTTTTTTGCTATAACTGGGTAAGAACATTTGGCAGCAATAGAAACAAAGAGTTATATCCTGACTTTGGAATTCAGCATCACATGGGTTCTTAAGACACAGGCAGAATAAATCCAGATTCTTTACAAGAAAAGAGAACAGGGTTCAGATGGCTTCTCTCCCATTTCTCCTCAGAGTTCTTTTATTTATTTATTTTTTTGAACTTCATATGCCTTATGGATACTGTTTTTCTCTTAGAATTCTGATCTTCTAAAGCCCAGTCAAGATGGACAGTTAAGTTCTTACAGTGTTCTAAGACTATTCTAGTTTACAGTTTCATACCTGCCATGTTACTTCCATAAACCAGTCTGAAAGTCTGAGGATACATTTCACCATATTAAGGGTCCTACTGCTTATTACCAGTTCTCTGTATTAGTTACTAACTGCTTTGAGGAACTATCTGACAAAATAATAAGGAGGAAAGTCTTTATTTTATTTCATACATTTTATAGCCCATCATGGTCTTAAGATATTGACAGATCAGCATAAATGTGAGTGGTTGCTCATACTGTAATCACAAAATAAAGAAAAAGGCACACTCCCATCATCTCTCTTCTGAACCCCATCAAAGGCAGCTGAGTGCTCTGGAGGACTCTCCACACCACGGATCCTCGGGATCACAGTGAGTGGAACACAATTAACTCCAGAGAATCCAGCAGGGGCTTGTGCCAGCAGGACTAGGGACAAAGGAACACTGCCTGCCCAGAGGCAGGGTTCCGGTCGGTCGCAGCCACCCCTGCCATCTTTATTCTGAACCTCAGCAGAGATAGCTGAGCGCTTGGGAGGACTCTCCACACCACAGGTCATTGAGATTACTGGTCCTCTGGATCACGCAGGGAGAGTCAGCCTACAGGGAGGGCTCTGACCCCAGGACTCAGAAGGAGGATCAGAGCTCCAGACTTCTGGACACCTGCCTTGCAAGAGGAGAGCTTGCCTGAAGAGAGTGCTCTGACCAAGGGGACACAGGGGAGAGTTGGATTCTCAGGAGTGCTGACACGGGCTAACAGAATCACAGGAGGATCAAACTCCAGCCAGAGTCAGATTGAACATTAGCACCAGAGATTTCCAGATGGCGAAAGGCAAATGTAAGAATCTTATTAACAGAAAGCAAGAACATGGGGAACCATCAGAACCTAGTACGCCCACCACAGCGAGTCCTGGATACCCCAGCACACCTGAAAAGCAAGATGTGGATTTAAAATCATATCTCATGATGGTGGTAGAAGTTTGAAGAAGGACAATAATAACTCACTCAAAGAAATGCAGGAGAACAATGCTAAACAAGTAGAAGCCCTTAAAGAGGAAGCACAAAAATCCCTCAAGGAATTACAGGAAGACTACTGCTAAACAGGAAGAAGTCCTTAAAGAACTACAGGCAAACACTACTAAACAGGTAGAAGAAACACAAAAATCCCTTGAAGAATTACAGGAAAACACTGCTAAACAGCTAGAAGAAACACAAAAATCCCTTAAAGAATTGCAGGAAAACACTGCTAAACAGCTAGAAGAAGCACAAAAATCCCTTAAGAATTACAAGATAACACTGCTAAACAGCTAGAAGAAACACAAAAAGCCCTTAAAGAATTACAGGAAAACACGACCAAACAGGGATGGAATTGAATAAAACCATTAAGGATCTGCAAAAGACAGTAGAAACAATTAAGAAAATCCAAAGGGAGGCAATGGTGGAGATAGTAACCCTAGAAAAGAAATCAGGAACCATAGATGTGAGCATCAGCAACAGAATACAAGAGATGGAAGAAAGAATCTCAGGTACAGAAGATTCCATAGAGAACATGGACACAACAATCAAAGAAAATGCAAAATGGAAAAAGATCCTAAGTTAAAATATCCAGGAAATCCAGGACACAATGAGAAGAAAAAATCTACAGATAATAGGAGTAGATGAAAATGAAGATTTTCAACTTAAAGGGCCAGCAAATATCTTCAACAAAATTATAGAAGAAAACTTCCCAAACCTGAAGAAACTGATGCCCATGAACATACAAGAAGCCTACAGAACTCCAAATAGTCTGGACCAGAAAAGAAATTCCTCCCGACACATAATAATCAGAAAAACAAGTGCACTAAATAAAGATAGAATATGAAAAACAGCAAGGGAAAAGGGTCAAGTAACATATAAAAGCAGGCCTATTAGAATTACACCAGACTTCTCACCAGAGACTATGAAAGCCAGAAGATCCTGGACAGATGTTATACAGACCCTAAGAGAACACAAATGCCACCCCAGGCTACTATACCCAGCAAAACTCTCAATTACCATAGATGGAGAAACAAAAGTATTCCATGATAAAACTAAATTCACACAATATCCAAGAATCCAGCCCTTCAAAGGATAATAATGGGAAAACATCAACACAAGGAAGGAAACTAAATCCTAGAAAAACCAAGAAAGTAATCCTTCAACAAACCTAAGTCAGCCACAAGAACAAAATCCCAACTTTAACAACAGGAAGCAATTACTTTTCTTTAATTTCTCTTAACATCAAGGGACTCAATTCCCCAATAAAAAGACATAGACTAATAGACTGGATACACAAACAGGACCCAACATTTTGCTGCTTATAGGAAACCCACCTCAGGGAAAAAGATAGACACTACCTCAGAGTGAAAGGCTGGAAAACAATTTTCCAAGCAAAGGGTCCAAAGAAACAAGCTGGAGTAGCCATTCTAATATCAAATAAAATTGACTTCCAACCCAAANTTATCAAAAAAGACAAGGAGGGGCACTTCATACTCATCAAAGGTAAACTCTACCAAGATGAACTCTCAATCCTAAATATCTATGCCCTAAATGCAAGGGCAGCCACATTCATTAAAGAAACTTTAGTAACACTCAAAGCACACATTGCACCTCACACGATAATAGAGGGAGACTTCGACACCCCACTCTCACCAATGGACAGATCCTGGGAACAGAAATTAAACAGAGACACATGGACACTAACAGAAGTTATGAAACAAATGTATTTAATAGATATCTACAGAACATTTTTTTCCTAAAACAAAAGGATATACCTTCTCAGCACCTCATGGAACCTCCTCCAAAATTGACCATATAATCGGTCACAAAACAGGCCTCAACAGATACAAAAATATTGAAATTATCCCATGCATCCTATCAGATCACCATGGACTGAGGTTGATCTTCAATAACAGCATAAATAATAGAAAGCCAACATTCACGTGGAAACTGAACAACACTCAAAGATACCTTGGTCAAGGAAGAAATAAAGAAAGAAACTGAAGACTTTTTAGAGTTTAATGAAAATGAAGCCACAACATACCTATCTTAGTCAGGGTTTCTATTCCTGCACAAACATCATGACCAAGAAGCAAGTTGGGGAGTAAAGGGTTTTTTCGGCTTACACTCCCATATTGCTGTTGATCACCAAAGGATGCAGGACTGGAACTCAAGCAGGTCAGAAAGCAGGAGCTGATGCAGAAGCCATGGAGGGATGTTCTTTACTGGCTTGCTTCCCCTGGCTTGCTCAGCCTGCTCTCTTATAGAACCCAAGACTACCAGCCCAGAGATGGTACCACCCACAAGGGGCCCTCCCCCCTTGATCACTAATTGAGAAAATGCCTTACAGCTGGATCTCATGGAGGCACTTCCCCAACTGAAGCTCCTTTCTCTGTGATAACTCCAGCTGCGTCAAGTTGACACCAAGCTAGCCGGTACAATACCCAAACTTATGGGACACATGAAAGCAGTCCTAAGAGGAAAACTCAAAGCCCTGAGTGCTGCCAAAAAGAAACTAGAGAGAGAGAGAGAGTACACTAGCAGCCTGACAGCACACATAGAAGCTCTAGAACGAAAGGAAGCAAATTCACCCAACAGGAGTAGACAGCAGGAAATATTCAAACTTCGGACTGAAATCAACCAAATGGAAACAAAAAGAACTATTCAAAGAATCAACCAAACCAGGAGCTGGTTCTTTGAGAAAATCAACAAGATAGATAAAACCTTAGCCAGACTAAGTAGAGGGTACCGGGACAGTATCCTAATTAACCAAATCAGAAATGAAAAAGGAGACATAACAACAGACCCTGAGAAAATCCAAAACATCATCAGATCCTACTATAAAGGGCTATACTCAACAAAACAGGAAAACCTGGATGAAATGGAAAACTTCCTAGACAGACACCAGGTACCAAAGTTAACTCAGGATCAGATTAACAATTTTAACAGTCCCATTTCCCATTGTCATAGCAACTAGGATTCCTAACCACTGAAAAGTCTTTTGACCCTTATCTTCTACTGTTTTATTTAGCCTGAAATACCAGCTCATGTGATGGTACAGTACAATCTATGTTGAGAGATATTCTCATAAACATATCTAGAGATGTAGTTCCTTTGTAATACAGGAAACTTGACAACAAAGAGGAACAGCTTGTCAAAGTACATATTGGTGTGTAATGACAATTTGTTATCCACATGTAGAATAGTGAAATTAGATATATAAAATAAAACATGAAACTCTGAAAACTTCTGGAGGAAAATATTAAGGATACACCTGGGGATTGGCAAAGGAAATAATTCCAAGAATTGGTGAAAATGATTACATGAAATAAAACAGGTTTTTCGCAGTAACTGTACTGCAGCCTAAGAATGGGAAAATTTCTTGTTAATTCTGCATCAGAGAGAATGTAAATGTGAATAGTATATAAAGACAGTCTTAAAGAAGAAATAAGGAGGGGAGAGATGACAAAACTGAAACATAATATTATCAGAGGAAAGACAATCAGAGAAGGATCCATTTGAGAACCAGTCAATCTAGACTAATCAGTGAACTCTGGGTTCAGTGAGAAACCCTATGTCAAAAATTAAGGTAGATAATAACTAAAGGAAGCAATGTCTAACTCTGGATTTCCCAAGCACATGCATACATGCACAGGTGCTAACCCAGGTATACACCAAACAGCAAGCATACATATGCATAAATTCACAGGAGGAAGAAGTAAAATAAGCAATTACTGCACATTCTTAAAAGCAAACATTTCCTTAACCATCATGTAAATGAAAATTAAAACCATTTTTGAGATTTTATCTCACCTCAGTTAGAATATATGTCACGGAGAAAATAAAAGACAAGAAATGATGGCTGTGGTGAAAGAGAAAGGGGTCCTTTTACACCACTAATTGAAATACAATCTGGTGCATCCATTGTGCAAAGCAGTATTGTGGTTCCTCATATGACTAAATATACTACTATTTGATTTGGCTATAACATCCCCAAGCAACTATGCAAAGTTTCCTAGATTTATATCCAAGTCTATTATTTGCAATAGATAAAAATTGGCCCTACTGTAGATATATTCATTTAAAGATTAATGGATAAAGATATAATATGCATATTATAGAATTTTCATTAGTTATAAAGAAAATCAAAGATGTATAACTTTTAAAAGAAAAAAAAAAAAGGATGAACCCTTAATCTTTATTTTAAGAAAAAAATCAAAAAGACAAATAAGACGTTTTCTTTTATGTGTGAACCCTAAATTTTATTGTAATTTGTGCATGTGTATAAGCATATAGTTCATAAAACTAGAAAGAGGATTATGCATGGAGAAGAAGAGATCTTAAGGAGGAAGTAAAAGAAGAGAGGGTAATGAAATGCATGTGACATGAAAGTAGAAAGCAATCTAAGGGAGGGTGCAGCAAATGGGGATCAAAGGGATGCAGAAAGGTTAGGGAGAGGAAGATGAATAAGAACAAAGCATAAACATGCCATAATGAAGGCAATTATTAGTATGCTAACTTAAAAAGTTAATGAAAAATAAAGATAAAGAGACTATACTGCTTGCAACACTGATAAGTGAATTTTCTACATAATGCAATCTGATCTTTATCTTTTGTCTTAAGAAAATTTTACTAATTATACTATAACCAAAATGTGAATCACATAGTGTTATTCACATTACATAAGCAAGAAAGCATAGAAAGGGATATAAAAACATAAAATGCACACTCTCCATGTGACTGCACGTATTCTTTTACATTTACTGTACCTCCCTGGGAACCACCACTCCTGTTGCATGCCAAGGTTAGTAACATATTTCCATAATTTGAAACTGTTAAGGATAACTAAGCTACCTTTCATTCTAGTGACTGCCTCTGTGAAACTGCACAAAAGTAAATAAAAAAAGACTTAACAAGAGTCCTTTCCCTAGGTGAAAACTTTAATTCTATTTTTATCGTGCATTTTAATCTGATGACTTTGTTGTACTCTCTGAGGAAGCTTCTCATTTACTTGTTACTCTTTATGATAACTTCAGCGAAAGGAAACTTGTTAATGCACAAGCCATTTCTTTGTGACTTTTATTCGAAGTGCTTTGGGTGTTCTCTGGCCCACTCTGAGATTAATCAGACAGAATACCGGGGTAACAGGAAAAATGGCAAAGTTATGCTTTGTGAATTAGTTCACTCTATATTGTTATGAATGGTAACAATGAATCATTTCCCAGACTGTGGGTTTTTATTCTCATTATTTTCAATATATAAACTCTTAATTTATATTTACATTAACTATATAACTTATAGTCCATACTACAACAATTCTGGGAGTAGCAAAGGACATTACTGTTATTCCTAGAAAACAGACACTTCCTAGCTATATCTCACTCAAATAGATACATAGTTAATTAATTTTATATCATGATATCATCATGCTTTCAACTACAAGCTGGATTAACTGCAGAAAATGGAAAGTTCAGGGGAAAACCTAGGTAGACCATTTCAAGTTCATTAATCTCTAGATGAGACACAGGGAAAGAGGTTAAAACTGTATGCTTTTCTAGTTAATTTTTTTAATTAAGTATAACAAAAAATCTAAAATTTCTATAAAAATATTATTTTCTTCTTTTTCTGATCTTGATGACTATATAATAAGTAGCATTTTATAATTTAAAGTCCATAGCACACATTATGTAAAACTGTACACGACTATCAACTAAGAACAATTCATTTTGGCCATGTGTAGTTCAATTCCCAAGTGGAGGAACAGGCAACAGGTTAAAGGAAGGAAGTAGTTGTTCTCCAAAGGCTACAAAAGATCAATGTCATTATACAGAGACAAGCAGGGTAACAATGAATGACGTTAAAAGTCCACACCTTGCTTAGTGGAAGTTCTCTAAGGAATTCTAGGACTGGCTGACACATGCATTCTGTTAGGCTTCAAGTAAAAACTATACTGCTGTGGCCTTTTACCCATAGAGAAGATCAATGCACAATTGACATATATCTAAAGAGAGAATACTACAACATAAAGAAATGACTGTGAGTCTGGGAATAAAGAATATTAGTACAGCTTGCCAATCCATATGAAACCCAAAGTTCAGTCACTAAGAATGTAGAGCAAATGAGGACACTACAAAGAATATGTTGAACATTTATAGAGCAGCAGTTAAAAAGAATTTTATTTATAGCATGAACATTTTCCCACTTTTCCATGTATGTCTCAGTGTCTTAAATCTGAACTGGCCTAGTGACTCTCTAAAAGCAAAACACTGTTAGAGGAATCAAAGCTGACAGATTTCAAACATAAGCCAAAAAGTCTCAGCAGACACTGCACATGAATCAGCACCTGAAGTTCAATCCAGAAGAAACTGTGTTGCTCACCAACCTGGCCTGTGTCTGCTGAAGGGGCGAGAAGCCTTGGGAACCTCAGGAGAAGTCCTTTGGTGAGGCTTTCTCTATCAAGCCACCAGCAGCAAAGAGCTAAGCAATGCATTGTTAGGCAAAGTTATACATATGTACCCTCTTTTAAATAAAGAAAATAATAATAATAATAATAAATGTAAATAAATAAAATAACCAATAATTTAAAAAAATAAAAGAATAGCAAGATGGAGTAAATCTAACCAATGCCAGAGCTCCCACTGTCTGTGTGGTCATACTTACATTCCTTCTAAACATCACAAGTCCTTTCATGCATGTGCTATAGCAAAACATCTTTTCGCCTGTGTGCCCTAGCAAAACATCATTTGATATAACCGACTTTCCTAAGAAACCAGGCATTTCCACTTCAATTATACAATTATTTCAGAATTATAAATTATATAGCAAATTATTAGCTTGTTTTTGAACATATGATTCCGTGATACTTTCAAATACTTTGCAAAGACCCAATTGATTCTGAAAAATAAACTTGAATTTAAAAATATCAAAGTCTTGCACTAATTTTGTTAGTAATTTACAAGGAAAAGGCTCAATCAAACATAAAACTGGCCAAAGAATTTATTTTATCCATGGGAATAAACTTACAGATGTATTGTAACATAGAAGATGATGGTCATAAGGAGGTCCCCAGCTCTGAGCCACTCTTTGTAGAGCCTTGCCTAAGGCAAAGGTTTTTTAGGCAGCTGCCTAAGGATCTAAAGAATTACAGGGGAGAAATAAGCTGGGGTGGTAGAAGGGAACCTTGGAGAATCTGAGCCAATTGCTTTCCTTTCTGAAGTGAGTAGGAAAAGATCCTTCCATACAGCACCTTCAGATCTATTAGGTTTAGCAATTACCTTTATTAATAAAGCGGTTTCTTTATATCTCTTCGTAACTTCTTTTGAGTAGAATACCTAAACTGCAACCAGAAATATGTAAATTTTGACTGTGAGTTTGGAGAATGACAGCACTGTAGACTGAATACTTCCTGTAAGGTCCGGCTTCGGGATAAGTAAGTTGCAGGACCACAAAATTCAAAATCAGTCATCTAAGGGTAGTTGGTCTAAAGACAAATGTTAAGTTAATACAGAAAGAAAATATAACTCTGGAATTATGAATGCCTTATTTGCAAAGCCTTTTCCTTTCTTATTCTATGATGACTTTCTTCTCCATGTGTCTTTTAGTTGACAAGCAACTGACCTTCCAGCTTGCATCTCTTTTATATTCAACTGTATTTTTTACTAAATGTTGCTCATTCGTTTGATCATGTTTCCCCTCTCCCAATGCCTCTCAAATCCTTCCCATCTCCCTTCCTACCCAACGTCTTGTTCTTTCTCTTTTTTGTGAATCACAAAGAGTAAATCATGGAGCCCATTTGGGGTTGGCCAACTACCCCTGGGCACGGGACTCGTCCTGGAGTATAGATGCTATACTCAGGAGAAAACTCATCTTCCTTTTCCCAGAAGTTATCAGTTCCACGTCGCATCTTTGCTAGGACTAGGGCTTTGTGTTTGTTTCCCATCCTCACTGCTGGGATTTTGTTTGAGTCCAGGCAGGTCTTCTGCATTTTGACACATTCTCTGTGAGTTCATTCGTGTTCATTCTTATCTAGAAGTTTCTTCTTACCTTTATGCCTGCTTGTCCATTTAACTATTTCTTTTTTAATTGTCACAATAAAATCCCCACATTCAGTCAACAAGTACAGTTATGACTTTTATGCCTGGATTTGAATCTCTCACAGTTCTCAGGGCTGTGAATGGTTCCTCCTTCCATCAAATCCAGTGTAAGAATCCTAGGCTATGTGAATGATGCTTGATTTTCCTTTTTCTAAACTAATTTTATCTGTGCCTATCAGTAGATGGCCTATGAGCCTCAGAAAACTCCACTTCTTTATATAACTATTTCTCCTACTAGATACTCTGCTTTTTTACTGGGACTAAGACCTCCTTTTCATTATGCTATTGCCCCTGTTCTTTTAAACTTCCCGCTGAACTGTAACTAGAGAGTAATTTGATAATAAATGCATTCTTTCTACTTTAAAAAGGTTAGTAGCACTTTTATTTTTTATTAATTATTTTATTTGTTTACGTTTCAAATAATATCCCCCTTCCTGGTTTCCCCTCCACAAACACCATCCCATGCCCTGTCTCCTTTGCTTCTATGAGGGTGCTCCTCCACCCACTCATTCACTCTCACCTCACCACTCTAGCATTCCCCCTAGCATCCACTACTCTAGCATCTAGCCTCCACAGGACCAAGGGACTCCCCTCCCACTGATGTCAGATAAGGCAATCCTCTGCTATCAACTTTTCAAGTCCATTTCTTCTTTGAATTTATATTTGGAAGATAGACCCCTGATTCCCATTTCCACATTAGTACACATTACTGCTTAAAATGATTGTCTACCCCCAACCTACCTACAAAATGTTTAACCCAAAATTCATCCTTTCTACAGGAAACACAGGCATGGGAAACAGTGCAGAAATGAAGAGATGCCAAACCAATAACTGGTCCTACTTGAGATCCATAGCATGGGCAACCACCAATCCTTGACACTATTAATGATACTCTGTTATGCTTACAAGCCGGAGTATCTTGTCTTCCAAGAGGCTCCATCCAGCACCTGATTCGGATGCAGACCCCCACAGCCAAGCAGTAGATGGAGCTTGGGGACTATTATGGAAAGTTGAGGGAAGGATTGAGGACCCTGAAGGGGTTAGGGACTTCACAGGAAGACCAATAGAGTCAACTGACTACTATACATTCAACATTACCATTAATGCAGAAGATTCAACACAAATCATATATTTGCTTATAAATTCTGTGAAATTATAGATTACTTCTTTTTATTAGATATTTTCTTTATTTACATCTCAGATGCTATCCCAAAAGTTCCCTATACCCTCCCACCACCCCTGCTCCCCTACCCACCCACTCCCACTTCTTGGCCCTGGCCTTCCCCTGTACTGGGGCATATAAAGTTTGCAAGACCAAGGGGCTTCTCTTCCCATTGATGGCCGATTAGGCCATCTTCTGCTACATGTGCAGCTAGAGACATGAGCTCTGGGGCTACTGGTTAGTTCATATTGTTGTTCCACCTATAGAGGGTTGCAGACCCCCAACATTAAAAAGCTTGCATGTAGACGATAGCAGTTCTTGACTTGTTGTTGAAGGGAATTATTTCCAGCTGTGTTTTAAGTTTTGAAATTCTACATTATAAGTTATTTTAATATTGTTATTACAGCCAGTTGTAGTGCTGTCAACCAGCTGCTGTCTTGCCTGCGGTATGTCTACTCAGAAGACTGAGCAGGAAGACCAGATGAGACCTGAAAATACAAGATCATCTGATCAACACAGTATTGTCTCCATGCCAAAAAGTTATTTGGTTTGTTCACCTCCATAAAGATTATTGAATTTATTTACATGCTTAACATATTTCAATATACCTCACATTCATTGACGGTATCAGTTTTACTTCAGTATTGTTCAATGGGTCATTGCTAAAATTGTCCCAAGTCTGACAAGGTCTTAATGATTTAGTAACAGCTCAAGATTAAGAACCTCTCTGGTTTAAGGGCAAACAATTTCCTTCAAGTGATCCTAAATCATGCCTCTCCTTTTACTTTGCAATATTACCTTTTTTTCATATGGCTTGATTGTGGGCCAGATGGCTCACATCCAAATTTCTAAATCAAATTGGCAGAGTTTGCAGGTAGAGAAAGGGTATAGAGACAAGGCTGTGATGCTCATTTTAACTCTCCCTGTTATAAACTTGAGAGGGAATACCTGCCAGTCTCTACCTCCCAGAAGATACCAGAGTGGTTCCAACTGAGTATTTCATGTTCCCCTAGAATGTACTAACACTTTCACAGTATATCAAATAGTTTCCTCTGAAATAGTGAAAACTTTGAGGGGGGGAGGGAGAAGGAGAGGGAGAGAAGAGAGAGAGAGAGAGAGAGAGAGAGAGAGAGAGAGAGAGAGAGAGAGAGAGAGATTGAATTTGATTTGTATGAATGTGGGATCCAACATTCTGAAGACTTTGAAATAAATGGAGCTGTGATAAACAGGGGAGTTTATGGATGTTCCACTTTGTAGAGATAAGCAGTATCCATCCTGGACATTGCTGTAAATCTAACCATTGTCTCACCATGAGTGCATTTAGAAGATGGGAGTCAGCATTGAGGTTGGGCTTCCAAGACTCTACAAAGACATCACAGAAATTGAAACTTCATAGAACAACACTAAAGACATGCATATCAGTGATGAGAAGGTCCAAATGTTCACAAGGGGATGTACAGAAGCAGCTCTCACACCTGTGCACCACAGCCTCTCCTTCAGAATTCTTTAAGTGATTTTTAAGAATGGAATTAGACCAGCCAAACTTTGGATCCATCCCATGCACAGACACCAAACCCTGACACTATCACTGATGCCATGTTTTATAGACAGAAGGCCAGCATGGCTGCCCTCTGAGAAGCTCAACCAGCAGCTGACTGAGACTGATGCAGATACTCACAGCGAATCACTGAACTGAGTTTGAGGACCCCACGGAAAAGTTAGGGGAGGGATCATAGGAACTAAAGAGGATGGCAACCCCACAGGAAGAACAACATTATCAATTAACCTGGAGCCATGGGAGCTCCCAGACACTAAGGCATCAACTAAAGAGCATACAGGGACTGGCCCATGGCCCCTGGCACATATGTAGCAGAAGACTGCCTTGTCTGAACTCAGTGGGAGAGAAAAAGCCTAATCCTGTAGAGACTTGATTTCTGAGGGAGGAAGGATGCCCAAGGAGGAGCACTAAGGGGAGTGGGGTGGGGGACACTAAGGGGAGTAGGGTGGGGGAAAGACCTTGTGATGGGGAACTAGAAGATGGGCAACATGTAGGATGTAAACAAATAAAATAACGAATAATAAAAAATGAAGCTGGCCTCAGTGGGAGAAGATGCAGCTAACTCTATGAAAGGAGGCCACAGGGAGTGTGAAGGCCTGGCAGGGGTTGGGGGTGGGGTGGGGCTAGGGACATCCTCTTGGAGATAGGGGGGAGGAGGAATGGGATGAGGAACTATGTGAGGGTGGAGTGGGAGGGTATAATGACTGGACTGTAAAATGTTAAAGTAATAAAAAAAGTTGGGAAAAATAATGAAATAGCTATTAGCTTCAAAGAAGATACATTTCTATCTATGTGGTTAAGTGTGTGTGTGTGTGTGTGTGTGTGTGTGTGTGTGTGTGTGTGTGTGTTGGAAACAATGTTTAACACAGCTTTGCTTGCCATAGTCCTGGGTTTTGCAAGGCTTACTCTGCCCTCAGAAGTTGAGAACCTTACATTTATGTATTATATAAAAGTAAATTGCATTGAACCTGACTTGTGCTGAAAATTCCAACCCCTTCATCTGATTTCATAAGAAACTCAAATAGGACAAGGTTTTGGCAAAATAATAATTTGTGTTTTCTAAATGAAGACAGTTTGTGCCAACTGAGTTTTCCTTTCTGATTCTTTTCTTGGTAACTGAAGAAGGCCAAGTACATTTCATGGTTTAAAAAATAAACAGTGCTACTGGCTTAAGACCAAGCCCACCAAGGGCTGGCTTGTAACTAGTTCATTTTGTCAGTCCCAGTAAACCCAGAAAATGAAGCACTGTTCAGTTATAGCTTTTGTGATGCAGTTCTAGGCTATCTGCCTTAAATATATTACATTTTATATTTTAAACTCCCAATTATCTAAAACTGTCAACTTCTGACTATCAGTCTTCACAATGCCACCTTGACTGCCAATGTAATGTCACTCATCTATGACAAGCTCTAGGTCTCTAATTTGTTGAGCCAACATTCAACTTCTCCAAAAACTCCTACCCTGAGTAAGCTGCCATAAACTGCTGATGTGGAACTCTATCAAAAAACTATCTGCAAATTGTAAGCATTTCCTACAAAGGTGGGTGGTTTATCGCAGAAACACTTTGGTAGCCTGTTACCACGTCACTCTCACATCTTCACTTGAAAGCACGTATTTTTAAGGCCAGCAGAACGTATCTTGCATTTTAACAATGTCAAATCAAATATAAGCTCTATAGGTTAGATCCTCAAATAAAATATCTGAGTGCTTTACAAACTTGATTGAGATTTGACTGGGTCAACGACTCCTTTTCCCTAGCTCCCACTTTCATTTAAAAATAACTTCTGTATCAATTTCTTCTATTGTATCTTCCACCCACCAAACTTTCAACCCCAAATTTTATCCTGCCTGTAAGAATTACAGAAAGATGGGGATGGAGCAGAGACTGAGATGGCAAATAACCAGCCCCACTGGAGACCCATCCCATGGCCATGCACCAATCCCTGATACTATTAATTATACTCTGTTATGCTTGCAGAAAGGAGTTTAGTACGGCTTCCCGTTGAGAGGACTCTGCAGCTGACTGAGACAAATACAGACACCCACACCCAAACAGTGGATGGAGCTTGGGGAAAGAACGGGAGGGACGACTGTGGTTCCTAATGGCATAGTAACACCATAGGAAGACCAATAGAGTTAACTAACCTGGACTCTCGGGGGCTCTCAAAGACTGTAACACCAACCAAAGAGCATACATGGGCTAGACTGATCTCTACCCCACTCCCTGCACGTATGTAATTGATGTGCAGCTTGGTCTTCATATGAACACCTGGAGCCAGGGATGTCCCCAAAGCTCTTGCCTGCCCGTGGGATATGTTCTTCTATCAGGGCTACCTTGACTCACCTAGTTGGAGAGGATGCACCTAACCCCCCAGAGAGTTCATTGGCTGGGGTGGAGGGATACCTGTGGAGGGGTTGTCTACCTTCTCAGAGTAGAAGGGGACAGGAGGGGCTGAAAGGATAGAGGTTGGAGTTACGAGGAGGAGGAGCAGTGAGCATGATGTAAAGTGAATTAAAAAAAAAACAACAACCTGTTATTAGGAAAAAAAAAACAAAAACAGTCTTTCTTTTTTTGTTCTTTGGGGAGATTTTATTTGCTTTTTATTGTAGTTTTCCTGGATGAGAGAAAACATATAATACCTGTTTTGCTACATATGGTTATTCTTCTTCATGGCTAAATAGTGGACCAACTATGTGTTCATGCCACATTTTCTTTATCCATACATCCAAACTGACTCCTAGTCTACGGTGAATCCTAGGGTAATAACAGATCAGAAAGCTTCTCCTATGTATACTGAAATTGTTTTCTACTAGTATATATCCACAAGTAATGGAATAGATAGTTCTACCTTTTTTTTTTTTTATCTTATTTAACCGATTTTAAAATACATTCTTTTTTTTTTTTTTTTTACTGTGAGGGGCATGCATCAAAGGACATCAAATATGAAGGTCAGAGGACATCTGGTGGAGGTAAGTGTTCTCTTTCCATAGAAAAGGGGTCTTAGCTGGGCGTGGTGGCGCACACCTATAATCCCAGCACTCGGGAGGCAGAGGCAGGCGGATTTCTGAGTTCGAGGCCAGCCTGGTCTACAAAGTGAGTTCCAGGACAGCCAGGGCTATACAGAGAAATCCTGTCTTGAAAAAAAAAAACAAAAAACAAAAAAAGAAAAGAAAAGAAAAGGGGTTTTGTGATAAAACTTAAGCTCAGCGCCAAGCCCTTGTACCCACAGAGCCTGATTTCTAGCAGACAAGGCAGAGTGTAAGATGACCTGCCTGAACATAGCCAGTATTCCCTGATTAAGAGCAGGTTGCCTTTTATCAAATGCTTTTTCACATATTTGTTGAAAATCAATTTAGTGAACTACATGTGTTTATTTTATGTTATTTATTCATTGATCACCACATGATTTTGTGTCAATCTCATTTTAACTTTGTCACTATGACCCTGTAATATATTTTAAAGCCAGGTATTGTAAAATCTTTAACACGTTTGTGTGTGTGTGTGTGTGTGTGTGTATGTGTGTGTGTGTGATTTTTTTTGTTTTTGTTTTGTTTTGTTTTACAGGACAATTTAGGTTATTCTCAGTCTTTTGTACTTTCCTATGGATTTCAATGTTATTTTTCTAGCTATGTAAAGAATATCATTAAAATATTGAATATGTCAATCAGTTTTGGTAGTATGGCCATAGTAATAGGGATTCTCCTTATTCAAGAACATGAGAGTACTATTCACTTTTTATGTGAATATATTCATTTCAATATTTTTAAATGCTTTTAATTTTTAATGTAGAAGTCTTTCATCTTCTTGGCTACATTTGTTACTAAGTAACTTAGTTGTTTGCTTTTATGCTACTATGAATAAGTTTATTTTGCTGTTTTTAATTAAGTTACATTTTTTTTATTTCTGTGCAATGCTATTTTTCTGAATTGGTTACTTGTAAATAGGTGTCATTCAGTGGTGACTCTCAAAGATTTTAAGTACAGAATCACACGATCGATCTGCTAACAGAAAAGAAGAAAAAAAAAAGAAAGAAACAAAAACAGAGAAAAGAGTTACCTTTCTATACCTAACCCTATTATTTATTTATTTTCATTGGCCTGATTAAAATTTCATGTGCTGTATTAAATAAAATTATGAGGCTGAACATCTATTTTTTCCCTAAACTTAGAGAAAATGGTCTCAGTTATTTTCCCATTAAAAGTAATATTGACTATAGGTTAGTAGCATATAATATTTATTGTATCAGAATGCAATCCTTCATTATCTACATTATTTAACACTTCTGCCCTGTACTGATATAGTTTTACTGGAGGATTTTTTCCACATCTATGAAGATAATAGTACTTTCACCCTTGGTTTTGTTTGTGAGCTGTATATATTTTTTGGTTTGTGCATATAAAAAATCTGCACATCTGGAATGAAATTCCCTGGACCACTATAGATAATCTTAGTAAGGTATTGCTGAAATTAAGTTTTTACATGTTTTTAATGAATGTTGGGTTTGTCATACATTGCTTTCTTTTGCTATGATGAAGACCATGTCCAAAACCCACAAAGGAGTTTAAAGGATTTATTTAACTCATAATTTTCTGTCACATTCTAACACGTTGGGAAGACAAGGCAGGAACTACAACAAGAACAGAGGCAGGAGCCATGGGGGAAAAAAGTACTTAGTGAGTTTTATTCTTTGTATGTTTGTTTAGATTGTGTTCTTGTACAACTCAAGGCCATCTGCTGGGTGTGGGTGGCATTCGCAATCATTAATCAAGAAAAGTCCCAGCAGATATATCGACAGAATAATCTGATGAAGGTGATCCAGATTCCATCTTTTAAAACATGCTTAGGTTTGTGTTAAAATGTCAAGAAAGAATGACAGGCTTGTGTCTATGAAGAATACATACTCCCCCCGGTTTGGTATATCAAGCTCTAGTAACAGGGTAATATTGGCTTCATATAGAAAATTTAGATAAATTCATTCCCAGTGTAGATGAGTGTGTTGGTTTGCATATATGCATGTCAACCAAATGCCTATTGGATACCCTGGATCAGGAGTTATAGAAAATTGTAAACTACCACTTGGGTTCTGGGAATGGAACCTGCTTCCTCTGATAAACTAGCTAGTGCTTTTAAGCACTGAATCTTCTCCCCCACCCTCTCTAGTTTAATTTAAGACATCCCCTCTTATAAAATGTATTTACTGTTTCACACAGAGGTTGGATTTAACTTGCATTTGATTCTAGGGAAGTTTTTAACCTCTCCTTAACTTCTTTATTCTCCAAAGCTTTATTAATCTCTATATACAGGTACAATTTCTGTACTATTTAGCTACATTTTAAATTTCATTATGATATAACCCAAAAATGTATTAGAATGATTTTTGTTTCTGTTAATTTGTGCTTTATGTCCTAAACTATGATCTATTCTGGGGGGGGGGGGGGATTCTCATATGCATGAAAATATGCTTTTTCTATACCTGGGTGGAACAATCCATAAATGTCTCATAAATCCATCTGAACTATAGTGTAATTTTAAAAAGTATAATGTTAGAATTTCACACCAGCATATAATATGTTTTGGTGAAATCCATTCCAGTTTTCTCTCCTCAAACCCTTCTTGAACTATCCTATCACTTTTCTCTTTCAACTTTTGTAAACCCATGGAGACTACTTAGTAGTGCCAATATGGATATTATAGTAGGATCATCCAGTGGATCACAGGTAAACTACCAGGAACGACTTTCAAAGAAAATCAAGTCCTCCCCAAGAAGTCACAATTAACAATAGGTAAATTGGATGGAACTTCATGGCCTATTCCACCACTCATGTGGGAAAATTAATTGATTTGATATTGTGTAGAACATGTGTATGTAGTCACAGCCACATTCAAACCATGTATCTTTTCAAATGGATCTTCTTATTGGAGTGTTGTCTCTATTGGTTTGTAGTACTATTTTATCTGATCAACTCTGTTTACTGTCTGTTTTGATATTTATGATTGTAACCTCCCCTGTTTGATTACAAAATTCCATTTGGCTAGAATATCATATTCCTATTTCTTCCTTCTTTTTCTTTCTCTCTTTCTTTTTTTCATTCATTCTTTCTTTTTTCACACTATGTCTTTCTGGGTTTGGTGGGTTTCTTGCAGACAGTTAATTGTCAGAATTTATTTTAATCCAAGCAGGTAATTATACAACTTACAATTTGAAAACTAAGGCTATTTATATCAAAGGTTGTACAGTGTTCACAATGAAGAAATTAGATAAAGTACTGAATGACCTGAAAGGGTTTGCAACCCCATAGGAAGAACAACAGTATCAACCAACCAAACTCCCTCAGAGCTCCCAGGGACTAAACCACCAACCAAAGAGTATACAGGGAGTGACACATGACTCCAGCTGCATATGTAACTGAGAATGGCCTTGTCAGGAATCAATGGGAGGAGAGTCCCTTGGTCCTGTGAAGGCTCAATGCCCAGTGTAGGTGAATGCCAGGGGCGGGGGAGAGTGGAGTAGGTAGGTGGGTGGGGGAGCACCCTCCTAGAAGCAGGGGGAAAGAGAATGAGATAGGGAGTTTCCAGACTTAAGCAAAACCCTTTAAACAAAAACTGACTTTTCCTTCCCTGTAACTCATTGAGCACCATAGCTCTTATTTTGTAGTTAGTGGCTAACAAACTAGTTCATACTGCATCCTACAATGTTGATAGGTTTGATCTTGTACAGATCTTGTGCAAGCAATCACAGCTGCTGTGATATCACCAGTGCAATGGCCCTTTCATATTCAGAGGACTATTTCTCTTTTACATTTTATCATCTTTTGGTCTTAAATGAGATCTTCCTTCTCTTCTATAATGGTTACTCAGCCATGGACAATGGTTTAATACAGATGTATTATTTATGACTGGGCACTCTTCTGAAACTTAATCTCTTTTAATAGTTGTATGTTTCTGTGTTAACCACTGTTGACTAAACAGACACATTTGTCAGAAAGGTCTGAGAGTAGCATTACTCTCTGTGTAGAGTGATATAAATATACTCAGATTTTGAAAATATATTGATGTTAATATAGAGGAGGCATTTAGTAATTAATGTGAAAATGATCAGAAGCTAACATTTATATTATAGTGTAGTTAAACTACTAAATGTATAGAAGATGAAAACTACTTCTGAAAACTACCAAAGACCACTGAAGTAACTTTTAAAAGCAAATACAATAGAACAAAAATAGATTTCTCTGGAGAAACTTTAATAGTCAAAAGTATATGAAATAATATATTTCAGGAACCTAAGCAAAATACATATCAATTCAGATTATAATTTACTTCAGAATTTAAGGTGAAATAAAACCTCCTAAAGCAATTATAACTGTAAATTTCATGAACAATAAATCAGAATTGCCAACATTACTTAAAGGGATGCTACACACAAAGAGGAAGAAGTATATGCAGAACCAATAGACTCAGGAAGAGTCAACCTCCATAGAAGAGCATATGGTCAAACAAACAAGATATATAAAAGAAATGGAAACAGTTCCGCAAGTCATACGCATAAAACAAATAAACATAGATTATAGAAAACCACATAATAATGTGATAGAAGCTGCATATACCTTTCTTTTTTCTTTTTTAGTTTTAAAATGTTTTAAATAATTTTTATAGGATATTTTATTTATTTACCTTTCAATGAGCTCCCAGGGACTAAACCACCAACCAAAGAAAACACAAGTTGTGATTCATGGCTCCAGCTGCATATGTAGCAGAGGTTGGCCTAGTCAGTCATCAATGGAAGGAGAGGCCCTTGGTCCTGTGAAGGCTCTATGTCCCAGTGTAGGGGAATGCCAGGGCCAGGATGTGTTTGAGAGCAGGGGAAGCAAAAGGGGATAGGGGATTTTCGGAGGGGAAACCAGAAAAAGGGATAACATTTGAAATGTAAATATAGAAAATATCTAATAAAAAATTATCAAAGAATTACCAATCAGTTTTAAAGAGAAAATTTTAAAGAGAAAAAATTCTACTTTGTCTGTTCTTAATTAATCCAGCAGTTTACTTATGTCCTTTTTATTTATCAAAAATTTAAAAATTCAAATATTTTGAAATTCCATCCAATTTGATATTTTAGAGTCAGTTTCTTCAATGCTATTAACTTTTAGTAGAATCAATGGCTTAGTTTTCATTTTACCTGTGTTTCCATTTTTAGAGTTGCATGTCTTTTGAAATGAAGAAGTTTTGAACTTTTAACTGAGTGCCTTACTGATCTCATGACATTTGAATCTTTAGTATTGTTGGGTGATGAAGAAGCAAAACCACTGTTGCAACAACAACAGAAACATAAAATATAGATTTATAAACACAGTTAAAAACAAGCAAATAAGCCAGGGCACTGGTGGCGTACATCTTTAATCCCAGCACTTGGGAGGCAGAGGCAGATGGATTTCTGAGTTTGAGGCCATCCTGGTCTACAGAGACAGTTCCAGGACAGCCAGGGCTACACAGAGAAACCCTGTCTCAAAAAACAATAAAACAAAAATTAAAAAACCAAACCAAACCAAAACAAAACAAAACAAAACAAAACAAAAAACCAAAACCAAAACCAAAATCAAACAAACAAACAAAAACAAACAAGCAAATAAAGTGTCAAAATCAATATGAGATAGTTAGAACTTTATGAAGTTTACCATTTAAAATAATTTAAAACAGAGAGTCAGAGGGAGCAAAGAAAGAATAAGTGAAACAAACTGCAAAAAAGTTCATTTAAATATATAATATAATGATAAGTAAATTCAACTTAAGAATAATTTTAAATAAATTAAAGTAAGGAAAAACAACTAAAAATTTCTTACTGGTCAAGAATATTCTGATATTGCAAATAGGTTAGGGGTATGGAGACTAGTACGTTGAATTTGCAGATTGCTTTATTTCCTATCTGTTCTACCAAACTAATTGAGTCTAGCTGCTTGTGCATCCTGTCCTGTATTCCTCATGGAGCCATAAAGCCTGTCTGAGGCAGGGCTGTATACACTGAAGCGGTTTCTTACTACTCATACCTGGAATTGCTGCTAAACATACAAGGATTTCTGGTAATATGTAGAGTAGGAAGGAACTCATTTGTTCCAGAATCTCCTAGTGTCTGTGACATGGAGAATAGATATATAAAACATGGTGCATTCCCAAATGCCCCTGAGAATGAGTGGGGACAAATAGAAAATAGATTACTATGTTCTGTGATGGACGGAGGAAAACACAAGGAACTCACCTTTTTATTATTATTATTTTATTTTATTTATTTTATTTTGTTTTACTTTGGGTACAGTGTTATCCTATTTCAATGTCCTTGCATTAAAACTCACAAAGTCAGTCTCAGTCTTGCCAAGGGGGACAAAATACCATTTTACTTTCACAGCCCTAATTCTCAGTGAGTTGATGATAGGTTCTTGCTTGCCTTGAAACTCTGGAACATCCTTAACTTTGTAACTGTGTCTCTGAAAAAAAAAAACATTCCTACAGATGCTCAATTGTGGTTCATCCTTGTTTTTCTCTTCCTGGTTGTAGCTTATTTTCTACAACAAGGGAATTCTGAAGGCAGCTCCTGATTATGGTGATCAAAGAGAAGAATACCTACTACAGTTTCGCTATCTTTTTATTTTCCATTGATTTATTTTTAGATACCACTTTTTTATTCATAGATCCATTTCTCAATTCATCTGTAAATATCGTTACTCTGTGATTGTACCAACTTTTCTCATGTACAGAGTTATGTGAAAGAAATTACTGGTTAGCCATTTTACCCTTGAAATCACTAATTTTAATTATAAGATAATTTTATTTTCTACAGCTTTTGTGGGTCCTGTGATACCACTTATGAAGGTGTTTTGTGTTCTGCTATGCAAGTAAAAGTAGAGATGAGCTATAGAACAAAGACAACGGAGCACTGAAGTATACTTTATTTTTCTCTAATGACTGAATAGGCATTGTCCTCTGTTATTTCATACAAAAATTTTGTACCAATAAATTCTATAATTGTTCCTAATGTATGATTAAGTCATATTATAGAAAGTCAAAGTAAAAATATTGAATCTGTACAGGTGATTTACGGTTTAAATAAAATAAAGTCTAGAAAAAAGCTAATTTGAATTTTAAGTAATATAGAACAATTAATCTTCAGGGATGAGTTTAAATCATAAGCAGTTAAACAGAGTCACTAATGAAAATTACTTTAGCATCATAAAATCCTGAAAACTTAGAAAATTGTTCTGTTTATTATCCATTATAAAATTTTACTAATAGATTTTTATAACTTTTATTAACACTTAACTGCTGAAAATTTTCTCTGACATGTCAGAAGAAAATAAACTATAACTCACTAGTCATAGTTTAGGAAAGTACATTTTTTTCCCCCTGGGATCCTTGATACACATTAAGAATGGTCAACATACCAGAGCACCCCCTCTACATTCTTCCACATGAGGGCATAATAATGAGGAAGAAAACCCTTGTTTGGACCCTATCGGTGATAGATGATATTACACAATTTCATATAGAGATTATGCCTACTTTGACAAGGTGACTTTTACTGATCATTAATAGCAATATAACCAAAATCTCTACTATGCTCATCAACATATACAAGTTAATTATTGTTGCAAAGATACATGCTGCAAACAATGACTTAAAATGTTTTCAAGAACAGCCTTTCTTCCAAATAGCAGGTAGTGCCAATGTTCTCCTGGTGGCTTTTGTCCTGCTTCATTTCGTTTGCTTAATTAAAGACATTTAATTGAAGTGCCTATTCCAGCATACACTACCAGATCTATTACTGAGGCAAGTAGGAAAGGGAAAACCAGAAAACAGGAAGGAACACTACTTACTGACATGCTCATAGCTAATGCTGAGATAACTTAATTAAACACTCAAGGCAAACCTGTCAAGGAATGGTCTAAGCCACAGTGAAGTAGGCCCAATAACACAACCTGTCATTTAAGATAATGCCTCATAGACTGGCACAAAGGCTAGTATGCTCAAGACTTCAGTTTAGGTAATTCTAAGCTATTTTAATTTGACCATAAAGACTGGCCATCAAACACTGGCACACCTTGGGAAGCATACTGTCTCCTTGAAATTTATTTTATCTGATATTAAAATACCTATATCTGCTTACTTCTTGGGTCCATTTCTTTGGAAATACTTTTTCCATCCTTTTATTCTGAAATCAAATTTACCTTTGATGGTGAGATGTGTTGTTTGAATGCAGTGGAAATTGTATTCTATTTTTTAAAATTCATTCTGTTAGTGTATCATTCTTTAATTGGAAAAGTGAGAGCACTTATCAATGAAAATGAAGTATTGATTCTTTTTATTTTGTAGCTATGATGTTGGTCTACTCCATTATGTGATTTATTCTTTTGATATTATTTCTTGTATTTGGATGGGTCAGGTTTAACTCTTAAAATGTCTACTATATTCTGTAGAGCTGTTTTAGTGGATAGAAATTTTTTAGATTGGTTTTACTGTGGAATAGTTGTCTTTGTCCACCAACTTCAATTAATAGCTTTCTGGGTATAGTATTAGAGGCTAGTAGCACCTGTAGTCTCTCAGAGTTTGTAGAGAATCTGTCCACAGCTTTCTGAGTTTCAGATACTCCATTGAACTGTCAGATGCTATTCAAATGTATCTGCCTTTATATGTGACTTGGCCTTTTTCCTTGGGAGTGTTCACTATCTTCTATTTGTTCTTTACATTTAAGAATTTGTTATTATGTGTCATGGAGAATTATTTTCTGTCTTATCTATTTGGTGTTCTGTGTGCTTCTTGTATCTTGACAGGCACCTCTTTATTTTGGATTGGGACATTTTTCTATGATTTTGTTAGAGATATTTTCTGTTCTTCTAACCTGATTTTCTAATCTATATTATTTTTAAATTTGATGTTTGCATCATGTCCCAGATTTCTTGGGTGTTTTATGGATGGGCTTTATAGAATTAAATTTTTTGACTGAACCATTTATGTCTTCTACCTTGTCTTCAAAACCTGAAATTTTCTTTTGAATGTCATACAATGAACTAGTGTGCCTTAATTCTGAGGGTTTTTGTTTGTTTGTTTTTAACTTTTGTTCTTTATTCTTTTTATACTCCAGACTTTATCCCCCTCCCAGTCCACCATCTGACTGTTCCACACCCCATGTTTCCTCCCTCCACCCTCACTCCTCACATACCACCAGACCTCCCCACTTTCTGGGGATCCAAGCCTCTCGAGAGTTAGATACATCTTCTTTGACTGAGTCTAGACCCCACAGTCCTCTGCTGTATATATGCTCAGGCCTCATATCAGCTGATGTATGCTGCCAGTTTGGTAGCTCAGTGTCTGAGGGACCCTGGGGGTCCAGATTAGTTGAGACTGCTGGTCTTCCTGCATGACTGCCCTCCTCCTCGGCTTCTTCAAGCTTTTCCCTAATTCAATTACAGGGGTCACCAGCTTCTGTCCATTGGTTGGGTGTAATTATCTGCATCTGACTCTTTCAACTACTTGTTGGGCCTTTCAGAAGGCACTCATGATAGGCCCCTCTTTGTTTTTGTTTTTGTTTTTGTTTTTGTTTTTGTTTTTGTTTTTGTTTTTGTTTTTGTTTTTTGCAGGTTCAGAATTTGTATTGGCAGTCCATGTTACTTAAGTGTG
>NC_034592.1:33074623-33091657 GCF_900095145.1 Mus pahari | reverse complement strand
CATAGAAGGACATTGGTACACAGCAAGAATGCAGTTTCATAATGCTCATCAAATTTACACAAAATCAAATGTATATCAAATTTTTCTCTATTCCACTCTGTTTTGAATATCATTCATTATGTTTCAGAAATACAGATTTTAGTTCATTATCAGTGCTATTATGAACTCATAGGCCCCTCTTTGTAAGCACACCATTGCATCAGCAATAGTATCAGGTCTTAGGGCTTCCTCCTGAGCTGGATCTAAATTTGGGCTGTCACTGGACCTCCTTTTCTTGAGGCTCTTCTCTGTTTTTACTCCTGCAGTTCTTTCAGACAGGTACAATTCTGGCTCAGAGTTTTAGACTGTGGGAAGGCAACCCCATTCTTCCACTTGATGCCCTGTCTTTTTACTGGAGGTGGGCTCTACACGGTCCCTCTCCCCACTGTTGTGAATTTCATCTAAGGTCCCTCCCTTTGAGTCCTGACATCCTCTCACCTGCAAGGTCTCTGGTACATTCTAGCGGGTCTCCCCATCTCCTACCTCCTGAGGTTGCCTGTTTCCAATCTTTCTGGTGACGCTCAGGCCTTCAGTCTCTGCTCCCTGCCCCAATACCTGATCATATTCCACTCTTCCCTTCCCTGTTCCCTTTCCCACCCAGGTCCCTCCCTCCATCTACCCCTCCTGTGACTGCTTTCTTTTTCATGCCAAGTGGGACTGAGGCATCATCACATGGGCCCTTTGGCTTGTTAGACTTCTTGAGTTCTGTGGATTGTATCCTGGATATTCTATACTTTTTTGGCTAATATCCACTTATCAGTGAGTACATACCATGACTATCCTTTTGGATCTGAGTTACTTCAATCAGGATACTTTCCACTTCCATCCATTTGCCTGAAAAACTCATAATGTCCTCATTCTTAAGAGCTGAGCAGTATTCAATTGTGTAAATGAACTACATTTTCTGTATCCATTCTTCTCTATGGGGCATCTGGTTTTTTTTTTCCAACTTCTGGCTATCACTAATAAAGCTGCTATGAACATATTTAACACCCCCTGAGGGATTTAACTTTTTAATTTTAGGTTTTATTTCAGTTTGAGCTTTCTATTTCAATTCTATTGTCTTGAAATTTTTCACTAGTTTTCTTTAACTCTTTGTAGTTTTAAAGACTTATTAAGGACTTTATTTATACCCATTTGAAGGTCCTTGAACATATGTACAGTTGATAATTTGAAGTCTTTTTCTTGTGCATCAGATGCATTTTATTCCTTAGAGCCCATTCTAACAGTTTAACTGGCTTCTGGAAGATGCATTGTCTTAGCAGTTCCTAATTGTGTTTTGGGATTAGGATTTAGGAGTATGTTGTTATTAGGTATGAGATGATTCTTAGTATAGCTATGTTGAGTGGGAGTTCCATTATTAGTTTGCTGTTGCTCATTCTAGATTCAATGCAAGTATGGTAGCTGTGGGGTCCATGATAGAGAGTACTTCTGTAAGTTGTTGGCACACACACACACACACACACACACACACACAAAACAGAGCCAAACCAAAAAAAACAAAAAAAACAAAAAAAAAAAACCCAAAAACTACACACAAAGACACACACGCGCGTGCGCACACACACACACACACACACACACACACACACACACACACACACACAAATAGAGTCTAATTGGCCAATAAAAAAGGATGATAATGTTGGCAGGAAAGAGGTAATGGGATCTTAGATTCCACTCAAGAGTCCCTAGTCAGTAGAAGTGTGTGTGTGTGTGTGTGTGTGTGTGTGTGTGTGTGAACATGCATTCAGTGTGTGTTTTGTTGGGCTGTTGGAAACAGGAAGCTGCTGCAAGCAGTCCTCTACAAGAGTAAATGTCTGGGGATATCATAATGGAAGATTGTAAAACAGTGAATATTGCCTACCTGAATCCTTGCCCAGTATAGCAATTGGCACAGGAAATGTATCTATAATCCACAAAAAAGACAAAACAAAACAAACAAACAAAAAAAAACCCAGAAGATTGGAGAAGGCTAGAAAGTTTAGTATGTCTACAGGAAAATGAAACAACAAAAATGTAAAGAATATATGGAACTTGTAGAATTTAGAAGTGATCCAGTCCTCTACAGGAAATTTTAAATCAAGGAAATTTCTAAACTTTTTAATGGTTTTAGAAAGTGTTAGGAAGACAAAGATCAGGAAGTATATATCACCCAACATATGAAATACTGAGATTTCTATTTTTAAAATAAACCTAATGAGGATTTTGCTTTATACTTCATAGTTAATTCAATCAACAAATCTTCTAGACACAGTATAGGCTTAACTTTTTGTTCCTGTACTGTTATTTGGATAAAGTTTGCACATCTTTAATCATACTAGCTAGAAAAGAAATGATTTTGTAGAAGCTCTCTAAGCAATTGCACTATAACAGAAGTCCCAGTTATAAAGTACATGGTATAATGGGAAAACACACCAGATTTTTGGAAGCACCTTTTTGTTTTGTTCTTTGTTTTTGTTTTGTTTTGAAAGCATATGCACACACCTTTCACGTATGTATGTATGTATGTATTTTTATTATTATACAAATAGACCTGCAGGCAGCCTGTTTGTGGCCATTAGCATCGATAGCACATCAACTATAACTTTCTACTTTCAGAAACTGAATGAGTGATGAACAGAACTGGATACTGACACATTGAGGTAAAATTCACTAATGTATAATGACATGAACATGAAGAAAAATCAAGTAGTAACCTAGCCATTATTTTCACAGTTTCAAGTATTACAACTGACACAACCATTATCTATGAACAAGGAAAAAGGTGAAAAAGAAAACGAAATACCCTCTGTTTTCATTAACAGTGAAAACAGTCATTTTTACTAGGAAGATTTTAGTACAGCACCTTTCACAAATTCACTGTGTATGTCTGTTTGTTTGAATTTATCATGGCTAGACATATTACAATGTTAAGTCCTAGAGCATGTCTGTTATCATTAATACTTTCACTAGATCGTATTTTATGCTATTAAAATATCATATTAATTTTAGTCATCACAAATAAGGCATAAACACCAACAGTGTGGGGCTTGGGGGCTATACTATAGTGCATAGAACGTTGTTTACTGTGAATTAGAGCTGAATATTTTTGGACTATTAATGGGAGAAAGGAGTGTCTTTGCAATTTGGAGTTTCCTGTTAAGTGTATTCAAATCTTTCAATAAAATATGTAGACATCATTTCTTCTGCTGATATATGCAAATCGATTTTTTGTTGCTCTCATGTCCAAAATGTCCTCTTTCATTATATTCGAATAATATACACTGAAGTCCTGAACAAAGTCTGAAGTATTGTCCCTCAGGAAGAAAAGTATGGAAAAGAGAATTTAGCTTTTAAGTTTCTTCAGTTAGTTTAACTCTGTTGCGAACTTAGATAAAGAACACATTTTTTAGCCTTACATTTAATTAAATGAAAATGTTTTTTTCTCAACATTTTTATATCATTAGATTCTATCATACAGCTTAACTTTAAATAAAATTATTTTTGAAATAGTAACACATATCAGTAAGATTGAATTTTTAAAAAGTGTCAGGTATGCTGCCATATGTCTGTAATCAGCACTTGCCAGAAGCAAGAAGGAAGACTGTAAGTCTAAATCCAGTCTGGGATACTAGGAGAGTCTAAGTCTGCAGAATCAAGCAGAAACCTCATCACTTGTGGGGCAATGGACTATGCACAAACAGCCTGGTCTCCCATTGAGCTGAGGCCTTGAGCCCCTGTAGGACCCCGTAGTGGTAATTTTCACCTACATGGGAACGAAGGCAGTCCCTCATGTCTCCTGTATCCCTAGCTCCTGTTGAAGTTACTGCCCCCACAGCCCCCACAGGAGGCATCAGTCACATAGACAATACCCAAGCTACTGGTCTTCTGGCTAGACTCCTCCCCACAGTTACCTAGCAACAGTAAGATAACTAGCCCACTATAAGAGGGACTTCTTGGCCCCTCCTCACTCTCTTAAGCTTTTACTTTCCTTTACTCCCTCTCTCTAAGCTTCTCTCTCTCTCTCTCTCTCTCTCTCTCTCTCTCTCTCTCTCTCTCTCTCTCTCTCTCCATCTCTCCCTCCCTCTCTCTTTATCTTCTCTCTTTCCCCCATCTTTCTACAATAAAGCTCTAAAACCATAGGCTTTCTTTCATCTTTCATCAAGGCCCAGACTAAAGACACTCAGCTGCATGAGAACCACCTAGCGCCCGCTCTCCCTCTGACTTCTCTTCCTTTCCACTCGGGGACCAAGTGTCACCCTGAGGCCCTTATTCTGTTCTCAGTTCCTCTGCCATATTCAGTGTGGGATGCTGGAGACTGAGAACCTGGTACAGGGGGCTGCCCCTTGTCCACCACCTGACGTGTGTGGTCAGTGGCTTCATACAACGGGATGCCTACCCAGGGCCTCGTAGAAAGCCTCCTGCAGTCCTCCCACATCTGCCTGCCCAGAGCACCCTAACTCTGGCCTGATGCGAGCTCTCTCCCTCCCCCCTCTTCCCACACACCCACAGCCCTGCAATCACTCAAAACTAATAATAATGTATTTTAAAGCAGTCATATAGGTAGGAATAGGCATTTGTATTCTCTGTGTGACCACTAACACAATTTACTCACACTATATGGAAACACGTAACTCAATTCCACTTATGAAACTTTTCTTAAACTCAAATGCCCTTGAAGGAAACTCCAGCATTTCTTCCTCCTCCAAACAAAACCTAACTCTCCAGCCATCTGTGGCTCCAGGACAAACAGCATAGTGAAGACACAGCCCCATGAATCAGCCTACTGGCTATTTGTACCCATACCTTAAATTTTCTACTTTAGCACCATTTGGAATGACCAAGTTTGCCCCTATTTTATATCTGCAATGCCATAGAACAGCCCTCAGAATTTTTCAGGCAGTGTACTCCCTGAATAGAGCAATTAATTATGCTCTTTCCAGGGTGATAATATAAACATGCTTATTAATATTTGATTTATAATTGTTCTTAACTTAATAAAGTTTTTTTACAATATGATTTATTGATGTTAAATTTTCTCACTGATTTTGAATGCCATCAACATTAACAAAAATAAAATATATGACAAATAGAAAGACCAGCTTTTAGTTTGTAATGATCTATGCTCATTTTTGAGTCTATGAATCTATATTAGCAGTAAGACTGTCATCTTAAGTTACAGTGGTTTCACCATAACCACCATATCGTGGGTGTGGAGAAGCACAGCTTATAGTTTTCTTTGCAGTGCTGCATTTATTTGTAGTTTTTAGATTCATTTTAAGGTAATTTTGATGTCATAAAAATCATCCCAGAAATAGAACTTTGTATCTCCAACATCCTGAAATGTCCTTTGAATAAAAATGCTGATAGTTACTTTGAAATCTTTTGTTGATGATCATAAACATACCCATGCAGTTTTACAAATTTTCTTATGATTTTCAATAATATGCTAAAGAATATTTATGAGTGGGTCCAAAGAATTTTAAAATCATACTTAGAGATTTGCTCAGTTTGTTGATTGTGACGGGGTCTTGTTATGTAGTTGTGTTGAATCTATGGGTTCACAATCCCTCTCAGCTCTCAACTGCTATTATTAGAGATATTTAATATGGACTGAGCTACTTGCTCTTATTTTAATAGGTTACCTACTGATTACTCAGAACTGTTTCAATGGCTGACTTTAAAATAAGATATTTCTTTCCACTATTGATAATTTTTTATGTTATTTCTTGAACTATGTTATATGAATATGTCATTGAATAGTGGCTATTGATATACAATATCTCCTTTTATGCCATGAATAACTTAGAATTGACTAGATTAAGAATATAAAAGTGTGGTGATTCTCACTCAATTACCCTGATACTTTTTATTATCTTTTTTCAGAAGTGTTGCTTTTTCTTATTTTTATTTAATACTGATTTTGTATAGATATAGACTCATACTCAAATGGGTTAACTTGTTCAACACAGGCAGAGAATGCAATGCTCTGCAGATGAGCTCTGTCAAATAAAATTAAAGCCCTGCTGACTGGCACCACTGATGTCAGCTTCCAACTCCACTCATTTGCCATATGATCATGTGTACTTGTCATAGCAGAAAAGGTGTAGGTGCTCTGGCACAGGCCCTCTCTGTTTGCACCTTTCTCACCTAATTTCAATATTCAAACAAATCCTAAACTCCTCCCTTTAAATTGTTTGGTCTTATTGTCAGGAAAATTCCCATTTTTTTTAAACATCTATTACATATTGTATCTTACCTTGGTATCAGCTTCTTGAAAAGTCAAGGGCCTCTGAGGGTTTCTTGGAGTACTCTGTAAAGCCAAGAAGACATGTAGCTTGTGGTATGTGTAGGAGGCACAGTTGTATGTTAGACAGATTTTATCTGCAAGTGTCTCAGTGAAAAATATCTCAGTGAAGAGCAAATTTCAGAGATAATTTAGATACTTGAATGTATAACAGAACAGTGTCTTGCATAAAGGAGGAATAGTTGGCTACTCTTGATTAACTTACGTAACAAAGATGACTAGATGGAAGACTTATGAACAAGCAGCTAAAGTCTAAACTAAAATGATAGGTATAAAAATATGGTAAATGTAGATGTATAGCTCCAAAGATCCCTAAGTATTATGCAAAATATCTATGTAACAGCCAAGACCACAATGAGGAAATCTAAGGTGCCAGAACAATGAGATGAAGTTATAAGGATAACTATGATTATATTGACTATTGAGAACTCTCAGAATCATCCTGTTTTGAAGAAATTTCCTTTACTTTTCTAGCAAGAGTCATACCTATTGTTGCTCTAAACTTTCTAAAGCTCCTATCCTGGCAGGGCACTCAATACTCTTCTAGAGTGTTCTTCCTACCTCCCCTGTTGAGTTTTATACCGAAAGGATTAAAGTGTATAAATGAGGACCTCACATAGGAGGAAACAGTTACACATGTGTGTCAGTGGACATGGGTGTGTATAGAGGACAGACACTGATATGTCACATCTTCCTCAACTGTTCTTCACTGAACCCAAAGCACATAGACAGAGAGAGTCTAGCTTGTCAGCATGCTCTGGGGATTGGCTGTCCCTGCCTACTAACTGCTAAGATTATAGGTAGCTCTCCATACTTATCCACATTTTGTAGGTACTGGGGATCCAACCTCCTGTTTCCATGTTGCTAAGACAAGTACTTTATCCATAAAAATCATCCTCCTTGTGCCCTAATGTTTATGTTCTAGGGCCCTACCCACACATATTGTATTTAGCCCTCATGTCTTGCGTATATCATAAAGAGGCACTTTTAAAAGCAGCTGCCACAATAGTAGCTTGTTTTTAGCTATATGGTACCATAAAGCTGATTGTAGCTGCTGACCAAAGAATATTTTAAACTATTTCTAGTAACACTGAAAATATGTTTTAATCTCTATAAAATGTATTTTCATCACATTCTTTGCCCTCCTGAAATTCTTCTTAGTCCTCGCTCACCCTATACATCCAACTTTATATGCTTTCCTTTCTTAAAATGGAAAACAAACAAAACAAACAAAAACATTGATATATTTATCAATGAGCATGACACCTGTTCTATTATATGTCACTCATTAAAGAAAACTGATTTTCCTTCTCCCAGTAACTTTCAATAGCAAATAATATCTTGGGTAGTAGTGATATGCTATATCCATTTCTCTTTTCCCAAGATGTGATTTTTTTTCTTGGTTTGAATTTGTGGGAAAATGTTGAAATAATGCCAATGTAGCTAATAATATAATTACTTTCTATGTATCACAACAGAAAATTTATTTTAAAATTTCTTAAATTTAAAAATTAATGTATTGGACTGGTTAGATGTCTCAGCAATTAAAAGCACTGGGTACTCATTAAGAGGATAAATGTTTGATTACCAGCATCCACATGACAGATCATAACTGTCTGTAACTCTAGTTACAGAAGATCTAAACCTTCCTTTGGACTCCATGAGCAACAGGCACGTAGATGGTATACAGAAATATATAAAATATAGAGGAATTTTACTCCAATAACATGGCTGATATCAAAAGGGATCACATCCAAAGAGCTAGGTCAGTTATGATCTGGCTAGAATTCAGACAAGCCAAACACTTTTATTTCCTCTGGCACATAATTAGTGCACACCTTTAAGGTAAAATTAGTTTGAAGAAGGAAGTACCCATGTTTGAAAGTGACTTCTAAGTGAGGGACAAAGGGATATGTCAGAGAGAAATTTGCTAAATTGAATCAGTGAAAGGATACATTCAACTCTCATGAGCCAAGCTATTTAAGACCAGTGTTGCAAGAGAGAGTAAATTCAGGTGGTTCAGTTGAGTTCAGTTGAGTTAGTTGAGAGTCATTGCAGTGAGTACAGTGCACGGGTGTTGAATACCTTCAAGATTCCATTCAGTTCAGTCAATTCAGCAGAGGCAGGTGAAGCCAGAGAATAACAAGGAACCAGGAGATAGAACACATTATTATAGTTAGTTTGAGGCCAAGCAGAGCAATTCAGTGAGAAAGTGAAAGAAGCCAGGTGGAACTAGTCAGCTTGGAGAGGAATTTGAGCCATAATAGCTAAGTTGAAGCAGCCAGCCAGAGTGCAGAAAGAACTAGAAAAGATGAGCTTATTAAGCAGTAAGCTTCAAAGATAAAAATTACTTCAGGCAAATAAATGATACATTTACATTGGTAAAACACTATATATATATATATATATATATATATATATATATATATATATATATATATTACTTGGATTCGGGAGGCTACTGGGAGTCTATGGGGGTAACCTTAGCTAATATTCCTACCAGCAGGGGATATGGAGTATAAAGTGGCCACCTCTTGTAGCCAGTCAGGACTTCCAGGGGGGAAAGGGAACATCAACCCACACACATATCTTTCAACTCAAAATTTGTACTGCCTACAGAGTATCCAGAGATAAAGATGGAACAGAGACTTAGGGAATGGCCAACCAATGACTGCCTCAATTTGAGACCTATCTCAAGGGAGAGAGCCAACCCCTGAGACTATTAATGAGAGTCTGCTATTCTTATAGACAGGAACCTAGTATAACTGTCTTCTGAGAGGCTTCATTCATCAATGGATAGAAACATATCTAGAGACCCATAGCCAATCAGGCAGGGCTCAGAGAGTCTCATGGGGGGTGAATTGAGCAAAACTGAAAAGTCAAGGACACCACAAGAAGACTTATAGTGTTAACTAACCTAGGCCATTGAGGACTCACAGAGACTGAACCACCAACCAAATATAATTCAGGGGTTGGACCTAGCGCCCCCCCCCCCACACACACACACGTTCACAGCAATTGTGCAACTTGGTCTTCATATAATATGATGGCTACTTCTGGTTGTCAACTTGAAAATATCTGGAAAGAACTACAATCCAGAAATGGAGGGCAAACCTTTGATCAAGATTTTGAGGCTGGAAGACAAGTTTCTGACCTGGATCTTGCCAGGAAGATCTTGATGCATAGTGGCCATGAAAATTTTGGGCCCAAGCAAGGAAGTACATGCCTTCAATGCCAGAAGACTGAGGCAAGCAGGTCTCTGAGTTCAAGGTCAGCCTGGGATAAAGCAAACTTTAGATTCAGACACCTACATAAGGGCAATGAAGAAGGAAGAACCACTCTTCTTTGACTGCTTGCACTTATTTATCAGCATCTCTGTTGGAAACTACTTGTACAGAAGACAAGCTTAAACAACTAGCCTCCAGGGACTGAGCAACTACTAGATCCTTGGACTTCCCATTCACAGCTGCCCATTGTTGGGTTACTTGGACTACAGACTGTGAATCATCACAATAATTTCCCTTAATTTATAAACACATTCCATAAGTTCTGTGACTCTAGAGAACCCAGACTAAGACAAAGGGGTCCCTTAACAATTGGAGTAGGGCTGTTTCTGACTCTGTTGACTGCCATTAGAGATTCCCTCTTCTTTCCTAGACTGCTTATGCAAACATACTGTATTTGTTTGGGCCTCTGTGGAAGAGAATGTGCTTGCTGGAGATAGATATCCCAGGGGGGTATACAAGGGATGCTTCAGCTTTTCCAAGGAGAACAGGAGGAAGAAATGTGAGGAGGAATTTGCAAGGGCAGGTCTGGGAGGAGAGAGCGGGTCTGCGATTGGGATGTAATATGAATAACATAATAAATTAAAGAAAAACTTTATCTGAAAATCAAGTCACAAGATTTGACAGTTCTTAAATCATCAGTTTCCATCCATTTCCCTTCTCCAATGAGATTGATTTGCATTTCTAATTTATTATATCTGCCACTACTTAAATACAGTACTCTACTCTGTGTGAAGGTTAAAAATTTGTATTTCATAAAAAAAAGGTAATTTTGACCTATCAGGTGGACCATGCAGTTGACAATAACAATCATCCAGACCAAATAATGGGAAAAGAGATTATTGATTACTGTAAAGCATAATAAACACTGTATCAAATTTTACATAATGATGGTACTATATAAACATGTTGTACCTGCATATTTGGGAGGTAGGAAATGGCGGAATCAATGTTTGCAGCTGATTTTTACAATGAAACATCTTTGTTTAAGGTAAGGTACAATTACATGCTGCAAGAGATACTACACAGAGATTTTATTTTTTATTAAGTTTTTCCAATGATGATATATTGATGTACTATATACTGTCACAACTAGAAGACTGGTAAAATTGTTCTAAATGCCAAATGGGTTAAAAACTAAAGATGAAAAGAGTAGCAATAATTACTATTGACTGTTATTTCACAAGTATAACTAACACCAATTTCATGGCTGTTGAGAAAGGTATACCCATCTGGATAGCAGCTATGCTAAATATGCCATTGCCTGGCCTTTTAGACAGCTATAGGGACACAGCAGAGAATATGGTATGCTAGTATGTAAATAGTCATTCTTTGCTAATTGAATTAACAGCTCTAACTTTTTCAAGAAAAATCATTAATTGACTTTCTCTTCCCTTCAGAAGCAGGCTTTCTCCTTGAATTGTCATCTCTAGACAGTGAATGTTGTCCCTGATTCCTGGCAGACTGGGGAGGAATGACTGAACTCTGTTTCTGACTTAATCCCTGTCTCACTTCCTTTCTTCTTAACCTTTAAAAAAGAAAAAAAAAAAAAGTGGAATCAATCCTCTGAGAAAAAAAATGAAAAGGAACTTGCCCCTTACATGCATTTACATCATCATGTAAAAGCATAGTTAATTTGGTTCTTAACAATCTGAAAACAGATGGGCACTAAATAACAACAGGATATTGCTATATTGTCAATCATATCAATGGAACTCAAAGTTGTTGATTTGCTTCCCACTTAAAAAACGAATACGAATTAAGATGCAAATGAAATAATAAATGCAAACCCATTTGCAAATTAAAACACTCCCCTGTACAAGAAAATTGAAATAAGATAATGATCCTGTCTGGGGGGACACAAGGTAAAAATATCAATCAATAGGTGGTTATTTTGGCTTACCAGCTCATCATGTCTTTAGAATAGCATTCACTATGACAGGGCTTGAGAGCCACAGTTGAAAACAGTAGCTGTTTCTTTTCTCTTTTTCTTTTTTCTTTTTTCCTCAGATAAACATATGACAGAAAAAAAGTATCAGTATCTTACAGACTGAATGAGTTACATGCAAATTAGTCAACAATTATGGTTGAGTAAGAATCATATTTAACAATTGAATGTCATTTCATACATGAATTATCATAGGGCAATTGAGAGGTAGTATCATAAGGCAATTGAAAAATACTATTACAAAGCAATTGAAAAGGAACAGAGTATGTGTGGAGAAGTCAATTCTAAAAGGGCAAATGTCACTCAAAGTAGATTTTACTTTTTGAGTAAGAAAAACAAAGACAAAAACAAAGACCTCTTCTATCCCTAATATGTTAGAGTACGGTAGTAACTACCTCATGGATCATCTTCAGGTGATGGGCTGAACAAGATCTATAGGCAATGCCAGGGCTAACTGTAATTTCTCAAGAGCTTCATAAGATTATTTTCTACTATATAAAATTGTAAAGATTACAATATATACATTCAGTGGTATCTCATCAAGTTTAATTGCTTAGCCAAATGACCCAGAAGTAATTTTAGAATTGTAATGTTTTATCTCTCTTCCTTTATATCCAAATGCATTATTATTGACCTACTATCACCATTAACTTCTATTTCTAATCAACCTTTCCTTCTGAAAAGGAGCACCTGTCACTAGGAACAGCTGTCTGATGCTGTCCGCTGCTCATTAAGTGGGATCTGCAGATTATATTTTTCTTTTACTTCTAGTTCCTTTGCAAAGCTAATGGCATCACATACACATTTTAAGCTTCTGGGATTTTAAATAGCTATTAAAAAAAGAAAAAAAAAAAAGAAAAGAAAAGAAAAGGAAAAAAAAGAACTTTAAACCCATTTATCCATGTTTGAACCAAATGTTTATCCTTGGAATTATTAGAAATACAGTCCTTAAACAGATTGAAATTGTTAGCATATAGGATAAATAAGATGTTTCATAACCAGAAATTTATACATATTTTTACTTTCTGAAAGTTGTTTCCAAGTAGAAATTAACATCTTAAATTGTGACTGAAAGTTACAATTATCCCACTGACTTTGAAGTAAAAAAGGAAAGAAAGAAAGAAAGAAAGAAAGAAAGAAAGAAAGAAAGAAAGAAAGAAAGAAAGAAGAAATTTTAAGAGGTTTTCTGTGACACCTTATGTTTTCTGTTACTTGTTATTCTGATTTATACCAAAATCTCTCTGACTACTTAATCCCCACTAACACAATCTCTGGTGGCAGTTTGTTCTACTAGCTGAGCTCCATCAAGCCAAGCACTGTCGTAAGTCAATGACACTCAGGCCTGAGCTATCTCTCTTTCTCAATGAACAAAGTGTGCTTTAGGCAGAAAACAGGCTAGTACATCTATGGTAAACTTTGGCCTTCCAAGAAAGAAGTCACTGCTTGGACTAGAAGAAAAAAAAAAGCTATTATTAATCAGTGTTTAAAAGCCCCCCGGAAGATTGACGGTCTGGATGTATGTATGTATGAAGACTGAGCCGTGAATCCATTCACAAAAGAAAGGAAATCTGCTTAAACTGTAACTACAACTCTCTACCCCTAAATTCAACAACAGAGCTCTCCTCCCATTCAGATGCAATCCCTAGCATATGGTGTGGGCACATCCTCCACCTCCTCATGCAGTGCCCATCACAAAGCAATTCCTTTGGCATTGATTTGGAAAGGAGAATTAAAGATGAGAGGAGGAAAGGACAGAAGTAGCTAAACTTTGAATAACCCACATCACTTAGAAACATCTGCCAGGCAGAGAGACTGCTTCTCCTTTATATTTATATCTGCATTATTATTTAAATGTCAGAGAATGAAGGCTGTCAGTCTTTAAATTATGATGATGACAAGAAATGTGTGCCGAAAGGATCAACCTCGTAACACTTGGTTAGAACTAGGCAGCTACACTGAGTTTTCCATTAAGGTGAAAGTGACAGTTACTCAATTTGAAGTAACTTAGAAGCAAACATGATTTATCATCACGTTCTTGGGCATTTTGATGAAATAGAGGTATGGCAGACATTCAGGTACTAAAGGAAGACCTCACCCCAAGCTCTCTATCTCTGTTTGTTTCTTCCTGAGTTTGTACAGTAAAGGCAAGTCGTGGACCGATTTTCTATTGCATGTATTTAAGCTTTCAAAATATAGTCTCCTTTATTTCTTCAAGATTTTATAATAAACAAGCACCAAACCCAGACACTATGGCAGATGCCAACAAGACCTTGCTGACAGGAGCCTTATATAGCTGTCTCCTGAGAGGCTCTGCCAATGTCTGGCAAATACAGAAGTGGATGCTCACAGTCATCCATTGGTCAGAGCACAGGGTCCCCAATGAAGGAGCTAGAGAAAGTACCCAAGGAATTGAGGGGATTTGCAGCCCATAGGAGGAACATCAATATGAACTAACCAGTACTCACAGAGCTCCTTGGGACTAAACCACCAATCAAAGAGTACACATGGTGGGACTGGTAGCTCTAGCTGCATATGTAGCAGAGGATGGCCTAGTTGGTCATCAGTGGGAGGAGAGGCCCCAAGTCCTGTGAAGATTCTATGCCCCAGTATAGGGGAATGCCAGGGCCAGATGGGAGTGGGTGGTTGGGGAGCAGGGGGAGGTGGGAGGGTATAGGGGATTTTCGGAGGGGAAACTAGGAAAGGGGATAACATTTGAAATGTAAATAAATAAAATATCTAATAAAAATGTGAAAAAATATAGCAGTCATACTGTTCAGTGTAGAAGCAATATCTGAATGTATTCCCTTTAATTTAAAAAATTGGAATGTGGATTTAGAGAGGCAATTTGTAAGAAAAAGGAGTCTCTATGAACAAGCCAAAAGTAATTATCACTTTATGATTTTTTAATTCAATGTTTGTTAAACTAAGGAAACAGGGAAGAAGCTAAAATTGAATAATTTGAATTGCAATGGAATTTGAAGGATAACGGAGAGGAAATAGTTAGTATAGGTGCAAATTTTGGAACAAGAACACAATGTTTTCCTAAAGATATTCAACTCTTGTTAATGACATAAATTAATTAATGTGGCTTCTATAAGGCCTAAGTTATCTCATACTAAGTGGTAACAAAAACCATGTGTATATATTGATGTAAATGTAATAGTCTACAAAGCCACTTGAAACATATGTCAAAATGTATTTGGGATTATTTATTATATTAAATCACAATTAATAAAATGGTCAGTGATATACATTAATACAATTCCCTTCTTAATATGTATCTTTAAACATATCTGCTTGGAAGAGGAGCCAGGTTCCTTTTCCAGCCAGTACTCCACATGACAGCTTACAGGAGATTTCAACACCAGTTCTAGTGCATCTGGCCCAATTCTTTATCTTCGTCTCGTTCCAGACACACACATGATGCACATATATGCATGCAGGGAAATCACTCATACACATCAAGAAAAAATAAATAAATAAATAAATAAATAAATAAATAAATAAATAAATCTTGGTATCCTTCATTTTTCTGGACCTCTTTGTTGGCTTGACCTGAAACAAGAAGATACAGCCTAAAACTCCCACACCATAGTAACGTTCCAAAGGTCTTCAGAAAAAACTGGTTGTTTTAAGATTTGTCTTGTTTCTAATTATGTTTGTCTCTGTCCAGGCATATGACTATGAGTCCAGGTGATTTCAGGCCTCCAGAGGAGGAGGATGGGAACTAAATTTGGGTAATCTGAAAGAACAGTGTGTGCTGTTAATTACTGAGTTAACTCACCAGCTATTCTAGCTTGGTTTTCTTTTTGCTGTGCTAACTACAATAATCAAAGGCAAGTGGAAAGGGAAGAGATTATTTGCCTTATACTTCCTAGTGACTTCCGCTCTGTCACGGAGGGAAGCAAGAGATGGAACTGGAGCAGAAGCTGTGCTTTCAGGCTCACCCTCTGACTCAAGCTTTTCTGGTTTTCATATACTGCCCAGGGTGGCCTGCATAAGAATAGTCCTGTGCCCCTTCACATCAATCATTTATCAAGACAATGTCTCACAGACATGGTCACAGCCCACTCTGATATGTGAAATCTGCCAGTCGAAAAAGTCTCTTATGTTTGCTTTATATAATATCTGGCCATGGACTCCTTTTGATTGATGGGCTTTGTTTTCTTCTTCTCATCTTAAGAGGTTATCTTCTACTCATTCATATCTCAGGTTAAGCATTTGCTTGTTTGTTGTTAAGCATTTGTTTGTTATGTTTAGCTTTATCTAAAATAAAAAACAAACAAACAAACAAACAAACCATTTGAGGACCTGCCTCCACTGCTAGCACCAGTCAAAGGTGAACTGCCTTTTTAATTATTCTCACAGAACTATTTCTTTACTCTGTTTGTAATTACACCAGTGATGATGCTCACCCTTATCTGTCCAATTCAACTAGATCAAAAGTGAAGCTAGAAACTGTTGTCTGGTTCTATTCACAATTGAATATCCAGCTCTTGAGTAGTTTCTTACCAAAGATGAAAACCTCTTACTAGTGATTTGAATGTATCTAAAAATTAATAAGCTGTTGAGTGGCTAAATAGAAAAACAAATGTACTCGGATACGAGTAGATGAATGGATAATAAAAGTCCAGCACACATGTGAAGGAACAGGCACATCATGACAAAGGCAGAAGATGGAGCTATGGGTGGGCATCTAGTGCTTGACTCACAATCCAAGAATAGATGAGACTAAAAGGATGATATGGAACCTTGATTGACTAATTTAGAAACCTAGAATTTTCATCTTGTGGGCTTTGAAGATTTGACATAGATTGTTAGGATGAATATTTGCTTATTTATTAAAATAAACCAGGAGCATTTGATGATGAAGAACCAAACATAGAGAGATTATTTAGATAAAAGCTAGGGGGAATGCAGATCTGATTGTGGAGATATGCTATTCAAGGAGTACCTAACCTGAACAATAAAATCAAATATTAGCTACTATACTCAACTTAGAAAGGAGGGCCTCAGAGTGACTGATACATACAGTGAGAAGAATATGCATATATAATGGTAGAAAAAAATGCTAGGATGTCATGAATAGTTGGCAATGATATGTAAAGTCAATCAGGGATTGTGTTTTAGATTTTATTAATTTTATTTTTATTAATAGTTTTAGAATATGGCTAACTAAACTGAGGAAATGAATTAACTAAGCAGCAATCATAGGGGCTTACAGAGACTGAAACAACAAATACAGACCCAAAAGAGTCTGAGCTAGGTCCTTTTCACGTGTGTTAGCTTATATGTGGAACTCCCAACAGTGTGAGTGAGGGTTGTCTTTTGCTTGTTCTTGGGACTCTTTTCCTCCCACTGAATTGCCTAGTCCACGTTCACTGTAACTTGTTATAGCATGCTTGGTTTATGTCACTGGAATTCTTCTTCCTTCTCCTTCTCCTTCTCCTTCTCCTTCTCCTTCTCCTTCTCCT
>NC_034592.1:33059009-33074188 GCF_900095145.1 Mus pahari | reverse complement strand
TCTTCTTCTTCTTCTTCTTCTTCTTCTTCTTCTTCTTCTTCTTCTTCTTCTTCTTCTTCTTCTTCTTCTTCTTCTTCTTCTTCTTCTTCTTCTCCTCTTCCTCCTCCTCCTCCTTCCATCCCTCCCCTTTCTTCTCCTCCTCCTTCTTCTTCTCTACCTCTTCTTCTTCTCCCCCTCTTTCTCCTTCTCTTGCTCTGCCTCCTCCTTCTCTTCTTTGTTGTCTTTTTAAAATTCTGATGGAAAAATGGAAGAAATGTGGATCTGTGGGTGAGTGGAGGTGGGAGGCATATTTGGTGGAGGGTAGGGAAAGAAACAGCAATTTGATTTAAATCAAAAATAAATAATAGTAATAACAATAATAAATTCAAACTCCTCTCCTAGCCATTATATATGTGTTGAGGTGGCAATAAACAGGATGTTATTATTATTTATAAAAAATAAACATAAAAATAAAAACTGATAGTAGGAAACTTGAAAGTTAATCAGTTCATGAAAATGATAAAGAAACTTTCCATGGCTTATTTCATAATAATAAATAATTATATGTTAATTTCAAAATTATTTGTACTTTTAAAATACATTTTAAACTATAAAATAAAATTTATAGGAAATATGTCATTAAACACTGTTTGAAGATAATGCCATATAATAGCTACTCAGTTTCCATTGTGTGAACAAGGAGATTCCCCTTGACTCCTGGTAGCTCCTCAAGTCTTAACTGCTCTGTGCTTGTCCTCCTCCCCTGCCACACAACCTAACCTATCCTTCGATTTTCTTTGTTCTACTTTGAAACCTGAGATGTGGACTCCTGATAATTGCATCCCCTAAACTACTCTTTAGGTTGGCAACTAGTAAGATCTCGTCAATTAGAACACCTACAAGAATTTGAAAAAAGGGAAAAGGGAAATATTGTTCCTGAATCCTCAGTTCTGTGGATCTTTCTGGAGTTTTGTCCTTTGTTTTAGTTCCACTATGAACAATAGTTTTGTTTAATTTGATATCAATATATACCCACTTCTGGGTCAGCGGGTATTTTCCAGTATAGGTAATCTGGGTATAAATATAAGATGTGGCACTGTTAATTTTTTCCTAAAATAAATTTTGTTACCATATTGAACATATCATGTATCAATGTTATTTAGAGTCCTGCTTTCAATAGTTACTCCACCATTGTGACTTGTAGGACTAGAGCAAGTTATGTCTTTGGATGGTCACACTTCTAAAATGAGTGTGATGAGATGAGCTTTATCACAGTCCTCTGAAGACTTGGAGAAAAAAACATATAAACTACCCTCTAAAGATTAGTCCTCAGTGATCTGACCAACTTCATTGAAGATATTAAGTTAAAATAAGTTATGTTCTCATTAATTATGATAAGGGAAATATTTGTGTTTTATTTAATATGCTAGTGAAGAGAGATTGGGATATTTTAGATTCTATACTCTACACCAATTTTCTCCTCAGTGGGCAAAAGAAATATAGGTCCACAGGTCATGAATTCTTCATATGCTAGTCTGTAACAGTTATTTTGTATGCTGTCATATTTGTAAAACTTATATCAATTTATACCTGTAATCAATTATTTTGAGTTTAAATTAATGTTTTAATTACAGATAAAAATATCAATTTTAGACCTTTTAATCATCATATATGTGAGAGAAAATACATATGTTGTTATTTAGAAAATCATTATAAAGGCATATTGAAAGTATCAGTTATTCTCAGTGTGCAAATTTTCTATATGTCGCAGAAAAGAGCAACATTAATTGATACTTTATTTAATGGACAATTCATATGCAATGCAGTGGAACAATACAGTGTTAAAACAAAGCTAGATTAAAAAATGTTAGAAAAATACAATACATATATGATGCCAGATCAAAGATTATATATGACATCAAAGTCTAAGAAAGACTGTATTATATAGTGGCCAAGAAGTCAGGGAAAAAGAAAGTGCTCTAAGGAATGTATCAGTTCCTCTTGAGCCGTCCATCTACATCAGATCAATAGCTCTTCCAACCATGGGACATTCAAGCTTTCAGCTTGAGAAATTGAAGTTCTCAAAATAAGTCAGGGTTGCAACACAAGTCCATCATGGTGTGTCACAGAAATGAAATGAGTTGTCTCTTGCTCGATTGATGACTGACATCAAACCAGAAGGAAAAACAGAATAAAATAAATGAGACAAGTGTTTGGAAAAGTTGTTTCTGAGACTTGTGTGTGCAAAGTTTACACTAAGGAGCTGTGCTATGCTTAAGGACATGCATAACTTGCTTCACAATAATGAGACACACAGCATTCTGTGTGGTGCCCATGAAACAATTTTCCATGGAAAATTGTTTACTGCAATCATATTTTCTACAGGATCTGTACAAGAAACAGAGAAATCATCAGATTGGGATGCTTATGGCCAGCAAACACCCAATGACTGGGAGAAGATGAGAAAGGCGAGGGTGGGAACAGGTTATTTTTAATGGCAAAGTGATGCTATAGATTTTACATAATGGCCAGACCAACACATGCTCTCAGTGGCCTATCCTATAAAACATACTTGTAAGGAGAAAAATCAAAGGCTGTTCAGCATATGTCTGCACTGTACAGCTACGAAGACCCCTGTAGTGCCTACAAACAGGCCAGTGAAATCCATGCTTGGTGCAATTGCTAACTGAGCTTCATAGTGATGAAAGAAAAAGGAGGGGGAGGATGTTGCTGCCATTCTGTAAGTCCGCCTGATCCTCTGTTTTTCAGGCTTCCAAGGCGATTGCATTGAAAATACTTCCCACCTGTGTATACAGATGCCCAGGATACATTGGAGACTTATGAACTGCAATGCTTTAAATGCACAAGCTCTTTTTTCTTTAGTTACTGCTCGGGGCAACGAAAGTAAGCAATGAGCATCCTTGGATCAAAGGTGAAGAGTGCTGTGCTCAGAGGTGAGATGGCTGAATTGCCTAAGACCTGCTCCTTCCATGATTTCTACTTAACAGCTTTTTTTCTCCAGGAAATGCTAAACCTTTGACAACTGCTGGGAGGCCTAGATCGAAGATCTTGAAATTAGTCTCTTTATGGCCTTGATTTGATATTATCTTCATAAATAATGCCTATTTATCACTATGGCTAATATAATATCTCAGTCAGTTCATCTCTAAAATGGGCTTTTCTCCCCTTAAAGCTGATGGTATAAGGGCACTGATGGTAATGATAGCTAAAATGATTCCATAAGAATTCAAAGATTTGACCTCAAAATATTAATGTATACAAATACCCCTATTCTATGTACCCGCTGTGCAAAAATCAGGGGTTCTACTGTGAATTAAATGCATCTATGTGATGTTGCCTGAATTCGCCCTCACTCTGTTATCAAATATATAATTTTGTATAGAATTCCTGAAATATATACAGTATTTACTTCTGTGTAGCCAGAGTAAGCTTAATGTACAGCTGTAAATTAGTGTTCAGAAAATTGCAATTGGAATATAATGGGGCGCACTTGGAAACACATGCTAGCAGCATTATGGCCTAACCAGTCCAGAGGTACAATTGCATATGCGAAAGCATGATTTCCAATAGAGCACATAGCTAACACTTCTGAAATTTTACTTAAAATGGATATTTGGACCAACAAGTTATTTTTCAGCCTTAAGCTGGCATTAAATGAATAGGTAGTTATCACTCCCTAACAACCCCCACACATTGTCTTCTCTCGTTTTTCCTTCTGACCTGAACACATGTTATCCCCACACATACTCACAGATGTCATGTTACAGGCATGAAGAATTATCAATGTTAATCTGGATTTCAATTTCCTGCCAGTACATTTACAGATGTACGTTTAAATTGAAGAGATATCTTGGTATTTGATCCCAGCCTATTTATATTTTTCCTAATTTGTTCCTTTCCACTTTGTTTAGTACCACACCCTGCTGCTCAGTGCTGTTATTATAGATGGGGCACTAAGTCCCATTCAGTTGCTTATGTGTATGCTGAGATTTGAACTCAGATCTCCATAATTGTCTAACTAGCAAATTACCCATTGAGTTGTCTCCCAAGCTATATAAAAGTTTATTTAAGCAATTTAATTTCTTCCTTCTAACTATAGTGTACTTGGTAGGTATTAAAAATATGTTATCACAGTGAAAATTTCTGAACTCAGTTTTCTGAATCCATGCTGTCTGAACAGGAAATTATATTCCTCCCCTGATGCCCACATAATGTTCACAAAATCAAAATCTAAAAATAGTCAAGGGTTCATTGCTGTTTTCTTGCTATAACCTTAGATGACCTTATTATCTATAAGACCTCAGCACAAAGTGGTAACTGGTATCTGAGAATATATTATTGGCATGAATCTACTTAAAGCAAGAAGCAAGACTGTAAAAGTTGGGCTCAAATATTTAAGCATTTATTCGAAAGAAACTGTTCTTAAGGTGGTTTTTTTGTTTGTTTGTTTGTTTGTTTGTTTTTCACGGAGAAGGTAGAGTTCTAGAGAATCCTTTAAGACAGTTCTTCAGGTTGCCTAGTTTGTTATCCTGCCCATAACTTGATTCATTTACATGACTTGATAACGAGCCTCATGAAGAACTTCAATCACTTGGTGTTGCTAATTTTATATAATTCCCACCTGATAACTTCCACCATGGACCTGAGCTTGTTATAATGCTCCTTGGCATGGCAGATGTTTTTCCTCCTTTCCTTAGCATCTATTTATTCTCTTTTCTCTCATTAATCTGTCCAGATAACATGTTTCTATTTTATCATCTATTCCACAAGACTGTGTGTTCATTTTCAGTCAATAACTTGGCTGCCTTGCCCTTGTTGAAATTGCCCTTTCTTATCCAGTATGCTCTGCCATGCTTATTTTACTGCTTATCCACCTCAAGTAAACACTGAACAGTGGGAAACAGTCAAGACCTCTATGATATCACCTGCTGCTGACCCTCTTTGGGGGAAAAAGAAAAAAATCAAAACCTGATTTTCAATATGTTTGATAACTTAATGAATGAAAGATAAACCACCATTCAGAGCCAGCCCTACATCACTGAAACGTTCACTCCAATAAAGTAAGCAAAACATATTAGGGCAGACAAGCACATCACTGAGGCAGAAAACTATTTTCTGAATTAATTCAGAATATATCCTCCATATTGGGGTGATACACTAACTACATATAATTTGTTCAGAAGTAAATATCACACCAATGAAATAATGCTGATTACCATGATGGCCTTAAGATATACAAAGAAAACTAAAAGTTGCAGTTATATAGAATTATAAGCTAAATCAGGAGACCTAAAATTTTCCTCTTCAAATTGCTTATTCTGAGTACATAGAATGTTACATTTTGCATAGATTTTTATTGGTTTGATAGATTGTTACAGACTGAAATAATGAGGAAAACAGACAGGAAAATAGACAATGTGGCTACAGAGTAAAGAGTTAAAAATTGCTGGGTGTGAATCACTTAATTTTTTTTTCACTTGTCTCTTTGTCTGAAAGATCCTTGTCCAGTAGATCAATTTGTCATCAAGGAGGTAATCTATATTTACTTTACAGCAGGTACTGTAGCTCTTAACTCTGCATTTAGCTGATTCAGCTTCTAGCTAAACTACTTTGACCTCAGAAATATTCCCTGCTAACTGTCCTCCTGTTCACTCCAATTTGTACTGCCTAAATGCTTACTGCTGAGTGTCCCTCTGGCCATTTTGAAAGGTGTTTCATCACACTACAATAAACGTGAAATACGGATGCACTCAGAATGGCACACACACACACACACACACACACACACACACACATACACACTGCACCAGCAGCAGCTGGATATCGACATGGAACTGGACAGGAGCATTTATTACACTTTACTTTTCTACCATTGTCTACCTTTGGCAAAGGAAGATTGTAAGTGTCCCTGGTGGTCTATGCTGATCAATACTACATGGGAGTTAAATTAGGCTTCAAGTCAAGTACACATCAAAGTTGGCTGAGATATCTCCAACCTAAAATCCCTGGAAAATTTACATTTTTCCACTAAGTTAGCCAGTAATGGAGTGAAATGAGTGAGAAAAAAAGCAGCTGTCTCATTTGTATCTTATGTCCTTGTCCAGTAAACCTGGTCCCATAGTTTGTATCTGTATCTGTGTCACAGTATAAAGCGCTAAGACTTTTCAAAGTCTCAGCTTAGAAACACTGGTGACTTAATGGCATGCCTTCCTTAAGGAAAACACAGCCTCATGACATTAAATTTAAATATGTGAGAAACTCTGACGGATTTTCTATGTGTCCTCTTTCAAAATTATCTTCTAAATCCTGAAAGCTAATGCACTTTTGGATGACAGAAAAATACTAACACAACTTTAACATTTATCCGTTCTTAATTCTGTGTCACAGCATCTATAAGAAACGTAGGCTAAGTAGATAGCTCTGGAAATGAGCAGCTCAGCATTTGTTCTGGGAACTTGTAAGATGTATATGGTGCTTGGAAGGCATTTGCTCTCACCTATAGATTTCACTGCCTTCAAGTTTGCTCCACGTTGTGCCTTTCCTATTTTAAAGGTTATTTTATGTGCATGCCTGCGTGTTTGCCTATAGAACGTGTGTGTGGAGTACCTATGCACACAAGATGAGGGCATCAGATCTCCTGGAACTCAAGTTAGAGAAGCTTGTGGTCTAAGAACTGTATCTCGGTCCTCTGGAAGAGGAGCCAGTGCTCTTCTTAACCACTGCAACATCTCTTCAGCCCTGGAGATTTTTTTTTTTTAAATCAGGTCAGCCATATTCTTTAAAGAATCATTTTTGCTTCTATTTAGCACTCTATATGGCCTCCCATAAGCAGAACCTGGCAATAGTGAAACATCCTGTCCAAACTGCCCACGTGCCTATCTAAAGTAAAAGTGTTTGTGAAATGTTTTGCCTTAACTTTAGTTTCTTCTGCCATACTAAAAACAGGTTGATAAGTTGGTCAAATGTTTTCCATGGGGTGGGGGTGGGGTGGGGGGTTTATTCATTCATTAAAGTGGCTAGCAAGAGATCTAATAGGATTTTGAGAGAAGACTTCCTGAGAATATTGCCAGTTTTTTAATACAAAACAGTAAGTTAAAGCCATTGATCATTGATAATGCCATGGTCTGGGACTGAGTGAGTGTGGAAGACCCTGACTGGATATTTGCAGAATGTGGAAAGTCCCCTAAGGGGCAGCTTCCTTGCAGGGCAGCCCGAGAAAGTCACCAGTCAGCAGTAGAGTGGCAGCAAGAACAGCCCCACAGTTCTGGAATCTCCTATGGTTTATTAACATTCAGTGCTTTACCGTGGACCTGGGCGAGAAGAGTGGGGAAGTCTATATACTACTCCCAAAGCTTTGTACAAAGATCTGTTGGAGAAGTCCAGTGGTCCTCACTCTGAGACTCTCCCATTGCTCAGCAACTGAAGCTCACCTCTGACTCGGAAATAAGAGCCCTGGGTGGGGACGAGAGGAGACTGTAGCAAAGGGTCCAGCTTTGTATTTTTGACACTTTACTATGAATTATCAAGAGAGTGTAGTCTTTATTCCTGAGACAGAAACTCTGAGAAGGACAACAGGAAGAACGAAGAATGATGCTGCTTCTGAAAATGGATTCCACAGTTCATTGAAATTCTGGGATGTGACATTCAGTCTTCTCTCAGGAGGAGTTCAAGTGTCCCAGTAACCTGAGGCTCATGAAGTCTCTGTCCCACAAATTCACTGAAAGCTCTGAGCAACAAGATTCATTTTCTCTATTAACCCTCCTTGAAAAACCTGTATGGTCGATGATGACATCAGGGGTATGCTGGTGTCTATGGTCTGTGCTGCCATCACCATTTGAAAGTCTACAATCCATGCTATCAATGGCCATGATGGGCAAAGAAGCTTCTTTTGGAGAAGAAGTTTTGACCACAGCAGATTGAGAGTGAAAACTATTAAAGGCTTCTATGACAACCCACACCTACACATACAAAAAAGAAAGAAAGAAAGAAAGAAAGAAAGAAAGAAAGAAAGAAAGAAAGAAAGAAAAGCGAAGAGAAGAGAAGAGAAGAGAAGAGAAGAGAAGAGAAGAGAAGAGAAGAGAAGAGAAGAGAAGAAAAAAATCCAGTCAGGAAGCCATTGAGTGTTTAAAAATGGCGATAAATATTCTGAATTGCATCTCTTCACAGTTGATGGCTGGGGTGGGAATGGGAAAGGATTTAGTTATATTTAAGAGGCTGGCCTGTGGTAGTTTGACCATATTTCAATGAGTACAAGGGCTACATAAAATATACTTTGTGGTTTAGGGTTTTTTGAGGGGAGGGGTTCAATAGGTAGGAGGGTAGACATAGGAAGAATGAGAGGTGAGAGTGATCAGAGTGCAGTGTTTAACATTGCCAAATAATCAACAAATATATTGTAAATACAATATAAAGAAAAGAAAAGAAAATTGACTATGCTTGTTTTTTTCCTGTATACTGCCTATGGAATCAGCTCACCATGGTTCTGGTTTCACTGGTAGGTGTAATCCCATCAGGATTCAGTTTAATCTGTTAAAATTATGTCTCCAAAGAGAATCAAGAGAAGGTGGCCATCTGCTCTGTTAGATGGGCAAACACTGACTCTTGCCCACCTCCAGAGACATTGCCTCCTTCACTCTCTGACCCCAGATTTATGGCTGCCATTGTTTCTGTTTCCTGCCGGAAGAACATGCACTGAGTCTCATTGTCACTTATTATAATTAGTTAATAAGCTAAGATATACATTCGAAAACGGGGAGTTTCCCAAAATATCACCTAGCAAGCAGCCCCTAATCTTTAAACAAACCCCTTTTCTAAACATGAAATCTTTATACCATGCACTTTGTCCATAGCATTTAAAAAAATGGCTTAAAAGAAAGGCACAGCAAGATTTAAAATAATAGGTTTCAAAACTGCAAACAATTGACCACACAGCTAGAAAGAAAGAAAACAATTTTGAAATATAAGGCAGGTAGAGCTCTTGGTGCCTTTTCCCTGGTAGGCAATTTGAATCCAATTTGTGGCAGAAAGGGCAGGTTTCCTGATCAATGGAGAGCATTCAGCACAGCTGACACACTACACCTGACCCAGAGCCAACCTGGCTAGGGACCTATTAGTTATACCTGAGGGACTCTCCCTGGCTTTTATCTCTGAGTACATCTCCTAGGATTACAGGTACTTGAGGCTAATTAGGTCTGCTCTATTACCTGCCATGAAGCCCTCTGTTTCTATAACATCCTGTTTACCTCCCAATTTCAATGAGATAATCAGGGTTCCACAGTGCAGGAAAGGTAAAATGATAGCCTAGTGTGCTGCTCCGCTCTGACTGCCTTTATCTGATAATACCACGCACTGGTGCACACGTGCCACACACACACAGAGAGACACACACAGACACACACTGGAGGGTAACAGAGATAATAGCCAAACTGACCTGCTACAATTTTACCTGTTTGCTTTGTTGCCTTTCCTCAGAAGTCAGTCCCCTTTCCAATGTAATTATGTACTTAGAGCTAAAGACTACAAACAAACAGAGATTTGCCCCCTCCCCTTGAGCTCTGAAGTGAAACCTTGTAAATGCTAAGCTTCCGCAAGCCTACGGATCCTGACACAGGGTGGCAGACCGGACTTACCTCCTGGATTCTCATAGCAAAGGCAGCAGGAATAGGCAGCAAGGTCTGCCCTGTGTGTGGCATTTGTTCAAGGTTTTGAAGATGTGGTTTTGGTTTCCTTCAAATTAGCACTTGCTTTAATTGTACGGCATATTCATAATATCATAACAAGTTATGATCATGGATCAAAATGGACTCTTTGAAAACACGGGTCTCTTCTTTATAACTACTACCCTTTATTATAGGAGTGCCCTTCTTGCTTATTATATGTGAGTTGCAGAGTAATTATATTTGTGTGCACAGTCAAATGTTCTGCTACAATGAAACTCTCTAAGGCCAAACCAAAAGATTTTACACTTAAAAGCTATTTTTTGCAGCTCCTTAGGTAAATGGCCTTGTGAGCCTACTGTCTGCGAACAGCACACGGACCTTGTGAACATCAGCAGTATTGTTGTGCATTCTGACTTTTGCTGATCCTTTTGTGGATAGAAAGCAACAAAGTCTAGGGAGAAATCTCATGCTCCGTTTTATGTGCTTGATTGTAAAGATCTGTGCTTCCACAGTTATGCCCTCTGTCCATCTTCCAAGTCGCTTCATCCTGTTAACGAATCCACTGTAGACTGTCGAAATGGGAGCGGGGCCAGATGTCCCACACTGAATAATCCAGGTGGGAAAAAGTGGGAATGCTGTGCGATCTACACAGAATTCTCTGCAGATTTTCTCCTCCCCCTTCCTTTCAAAGTGAGATACATTTGAAATAACTGCTGATTCATATTTGGATATTCAAACCAGTTCAGAGAAATCACATGCACACTTAACAGTTCCTTTTTCTTTTATCTCATATAACTTATAAAATTTATAAAACTATGTTTCAATGATACCTAGAGAACTAAGGTTAAGAAAATCCACCACATCCGAACTCTCAGTCTCCTGTACTGAGGGAGTTGTTCCAACCAATTGTAGCAGCTTTCCATATAATTGCCCCACAGCTATGGTGCATCCAAAACTTCTGCATCACCCCAGAACCCCATAATTAGTCTTTGGGTAGGAATTGCCTCCATTTCTTCTTACTCTTTCCACTCTTGCTCCTCATTGACCTCCATCCAAACTCTGCCGTTTTCATTTTTATTTATTTATTTATTTTATGATTTTTTTCCAGGCAGGGTTTCTCTGTATAGCCCTGCCTGTCCTGGAACTCACTTTGTAGACCAGGCTGGCCTCGAACTCAGAAATCTACCTGCCTCTGCCTCCCGAGTGCTGGGATTAAAGGCAAGCACCACTAGGCCCGGCTTCTGCCATTTTTAATAGGGTGTGTTGTTGCTCTACAACCAGACTGGGTACTATGAATTTCTTACTCAATTACCTAGGTATCTACTGAAGTGAGTGTGTGTGTATGTGTGTGTGTGTGTGTGTGTGTGTATACAAGTGTTTGTGAGTGAGTGTGTGTGTGTTTGTGTGTACTTCTACTATTACAAGGCCTAGTGGGCAGTTTGTTAGCAATGCTCTAGTTATACAAAATCTCAGAAACACTCTTCCAGGAGGAGACTGGAAGAGTAAAAAAAGGGCCGACACTCAGAGGGTCTCAAAATCCTCACTTAGGCTGACCAGTAAAGATGAGGTCATCCAGTTAGGACTACAAGAAAGGAACCTGTTCAGAATCTGAACACAAAGGCCTGAATCTACTACGTGTGTGTGCACGCATGGTACAGTCCATGGGCTGAGAAAGAGAGTAGACAAAGCACTGGGCCTCTCATAGGTCATCTGGGGAAAGGCCACACATGAGCGTAGAAGGGCTGCCTGTTGAAGTCCAAAAACTAGTTGGTCAGAGAGCTTTGTGTGACTTATAAGACAAGACTTCTGGGAGGAGTCCACTCACATTCTCAGATTACCTGACCACTGGATCCATTATTGTTATAATTTTTCTGTAAATAAAATTATGCATGAAGAGGTTGCGTCCTGGCATCAGGCTCAAACACATTATTGGACTATGATACAGTTAAATGAGGTTGTTATTCTTGTGCTTTTCATGATTTTGGATTTTTGTTCCAAGAATATATTTTGACTTCTCAACTGTACTCCAAGAGATCTACAGAGTTAGAGAGTCTCAGTGTTTGACACAATTGGTAAATTGGTAAACAGTGGAAGATGGTGGTAGAAAATTCATAATGTCATATTGATGATGCCAGTGACTTGAGGGTGTTGAGTGACATTAGTTCCTTCTTTGGGCATAACTTTTTCCTCAGGGAATACTGGAACTCTGGTGCCAGGCTGTGCTCTTACTTTCTTCCCCTGGGACATATGTTTGTAAAAATATAGATGGGAATAAAAGCAACATAGGAATAGTTTAGCGAAACTGAATGAATGACCTCACTGCAGCATTTGATTCTTCTCTCCAGAAAAAGATGTCCTTTGTCCTCTATCCTGTTTAATTTTAGTTGCTGTAATAAATCACTGACTAAAATCTTTAGGAAGGAAAGGATTTATTTGGCTTACACTTCCCAATTATGATACATCGTGCAGGGATGTCCGGGCAAGACTGCATGCCGAAATAGAGGAACCCTGGAGAAAAGTTACATACTATTTCATTCTCCATGTCCTACTCAGCTTGCTTTCTTATACAACCTAAGGACACCTGCCCAACCCTACACAATGGTCTTGGCCCTCCCACATCTATCATTAACCAAGAAAATGCTCTATACACTTTCCTACTGACCATTTTGATGGAGAAAATTTCTTATTGAGGCTCATTCTTCCTTGGTGAACCTAGTTTATGTTAAGTTAAAAAATCAAAAATTACCAGAGACCTATAAAGCCTACCATAGTCACTAGAGAGGTTTACGTGTTCCTGGGGTGTGGGGTGTTTTTCTGTTTGGTTGTTTGTTTAATGCACACAGCTTGCACATCAATAAGTAGGTGGTTGTACATTAGATCTTATAGAAATTTTCTCAGAGACAAACACTCAAGGTGAAGTTTGATATTTTAGATGAAATAAAATATCAGAATCATTAGTAATATACTCATTTCTATAGGCACACTGTAGTGAGGAGAACCTATAGCTAGCCAAGTGTCTAAAATATAGCATACACTTTTCAAAAGCAATAAGTTTTAAGATCCTGTTGGCTTTGCAAAGTGATAGGCTTGAAGAAAATATCGAAACGCCAATTTTAGCACATTGTTTTTAGTTTGAATTGGTACACTGCTGCTCAGACCATCATAAAACTTTAGAAAATTATCAAATCCCAGGGCATTACAAATGCACTTTGCTCCTGATTACAACACTGAGTACCCTCAATGTTTTATAATGTTCTGAAGTTTGTAAATCTCGAGAGAATGTATAAATGATCCTGACTTTTTTACTTTAACATATTACCTAAGGGGAAATGGCTCCGTCTCCCCAACAGACAGCTGCTGGAAATGCACTGCTTGGTGTACACATGAACTAACCTTGTAAGGGATATTTGTTCTTCTCTGTTCATAACCTGGCCTTATGACAAGGTGAGGAGGAAGGAAATGTTGCCAAAGGCATTTACAAGCCTTACAAAGACTTTATTAAGAAGAAAAATACCCACAGCTTTACAGCAGGTCCATCTAGGTCTTTTACCATGTTGGTCAGCTCTCAAGGGAAACCAGTAATAGGAGAAATTTAAGCACACACACAAAAAAAACCTACAAAAGCAACTTTATAATGCAAAGGATAAATTGCTTTAAGAGTCTTTTTTTTTTTTCCAAATATATTCAGTGGGATAATTAGAAGCTTCAGGAGACCAATTTTTCTTTATCAAGGTCAAAGGAAATTTAGTTCCTCTAGCCCACTCAGATTTATGTTTTTGTTGTGGTTGTTTTGCTTGTTTTGTTTTGTTTTGTTTGTTTGATTGATTGGCTTTTTTGAGATAGTCTCATTGTGAGTCTGCCTCTTCTGAAACTGACTATATCTACATGGAAGGCCTCAAACTCAAGAAATCCACTTGCCTTTCCCTACTGATTTCTGGGATTAAAGGGATAGATTATGATGCCTGGCATCCCTCACATTATAAAACTTATATAACTTAAATAGCACATATTTTATTATTTTGAAGTATATTTATGCAGTATGATTACTAAACAAAATTTAAGGTTGAAAATCTTTAATTTATAAGTCTCAGCACAACATGTAAGTAACATTTTGTTATCCACTGTTTTAAGATTTTATATCTCTTTACAACTAAATTTCTATGTGAAAAGGAGAAGGTAAATCAACCTTGCTATTCACCATCTACATTTCCGACTAAATGCCCTTATTAGTAGTTTATTTACAGTGTTGGCATGAAGCTTACCAAAAGGAGAGAGGATTTTTCTGGTTAATTTTTAACTTATATTCTAGCAGTTTTATACTGAGATTTCTTCAAAAATGCTAAATATTATAACTTGGTAAATGGATTGCCTAGTAAATACAAGGCCTTGGGTTTAATGTACAATTACACAAACACAAAGACACACAGACACACACACACACAGACACACACCAATTACTACTAATACTACATTGACCTTCTGCATGTTTGTAAAGCCAGAATGCCATCCATGGTGCAAAACTGAAGAATTAAATCAGTTTATTTATAACCAAATGTTTGTGAGTGAAAAGGAGAAGAAGCACTGAGGCCAGGCTGTGTCACTTGTAAGTTTATTAGATTTGACATCACTTTGTTGACACCTTTTCTGCTCTCTGAAGAGAAAATGATTTATATACCTAAATAAATTATTCTAAATATTAAGTAGACAATAAATACAGCTTTGAAAATATAAGTAGCATTCTATATCTATCACATTTGAAAGTAAAACCCTATTACTAAATACTTTATTTAACATCTGTAGAATCTAAATATGACTTCACCTTACAAATGGTTAGGGAGCTAAGCATTTAATCCCTGTACCAGTAATTAGAGGAAAGAATATTGTTAGTTTGAAACAAGCCTGGAGTAGATATGGAGATGGGGTTGGATCTACAATGAGTTGGCAGAGAAACGGTGAATATATTAGCATTGCATAAGAATCTCAAGGAATTAATAAAACATTATTTTAAAACAATACTGAGCAATAAGAGCTTACTTTTCCTTCCTTTTTAGTTTTTTAAATTGCTTGGGAAAAAATGTATTTCTCCAACCCTAGAGGACATCCTGACAGCATGAATTTGACAGCATGCAAAAACAAATACTTTCAATGGAGAAATGAAAACTGTAAGAAAGAAGCACAGGAAAATGGCAGACGTGAGAAACTCAGACGTCACAAGTGGAATGTCCTCCTGAGAGTCCATCAACAGATACAGCATGAATTCAGAAATGACAAAGAATGTGGAAGGATGAGAACCCAAATTGAAGACTGAAATATATGTGAAAATGTTTTGGGAAAAGACAAGCCCGCAAGAGCTGAGAGTGCATTAGTTACCCAGGAACATATCTAAAAAGTTCAGGAACACCACTATTCCTGAACCCGTGTGTGTGTGTGTGTGTGTGTGTGTGTGTGTGTGTGTGTGTGTGTGTGTGTGTGTGTGTGTGTGTATTTGTCAGGATCTCTAAAGGAAGGCAACTGATAATA
>NC_034592.1:33052218-33058058 GCF_900095145.1 Mus pahari | reverse complement strand
TCAACTATTGGATGGAACACAGGGCCCCCAGTGGAGGAGCTAGAGAAAGTACCCAAGGAGCTGTAGGGGGCTGCAACCCTGTAGGTGCAACAACACTATGAACTTACCAGTACCCCCTGAGCTCAAGTCTCTAGCTGCATATGTAGCAGAAGATGGCCTAGTTGGCCATCACTGGGAAGAGAGGCCCTTTGGTCTTGTAAACTTTATATGACCCAGCACAGGGGAATGCCAGGGCCAAGTAGTGGGAGTGGGTAGGTAAGGGAGTAGGGGTAGGGGTGGGGGTATAGGGAACTTTCGGGATTGCATTTGAAATGTAAATAAAGAAAATAATTAATTAATTAATTAATTAATTAAAAAACCAGCACAAGACACTTAGATGGTCTAGAATACATATGAAGTTCATTTTATTGATTTTCAAATATTCCAAATGTCCAATAAATCTAAATTTTTTACAAAAGAAAAGAAAGAAAGAAAAAGGTATGTATTACCGAAGATAAGGATTTTTAAGAATGCTTCTCTGAAGACACAATGGCCTAGAGGAAGTGTGGAAGGTCATTCTTTGCTATGATGAAAGAAGAAAACCAAGAATCAACAAGAATCAAAAATTGTCACATAATAAAATCACTATGATGTCCATAATAAGAAATTAGTTTTAAAACTCTTTTTTATCACCTCTTTCTCTTTTGGACTAATTAAGAATGGGTAAAGAAACATAAATGCACACACACACACACACACACACACACACACATGCCAATTGTATGAGACCAGATGCAATAACATTCCATCTTTTTATATTTTTTAGAATAAAAATATTTAAGTAACTCTTGGCTGCCTTACCAACTACAAAAATGATTTATTAATTATATACATGATATGAACAAAATCCACAATATACAGTTGTTGTTTTTCTTAATTAAATTGCCCTGTTCTACCATAGTCCACACCTGACAGAAGACCACAGAGGTTACGTCGGAAACTTTCCCACTCTCTGTTTCCCCAACGTAAATTCAGAACACCAGCTGTAGTCCCTCCTCTCTGTACATGTCTTCTGTGGATCTCACGTACCAACTCCTCCTGTCCATCCCCCATCACCTCATCACTGTATTCTAGCTCTCCCCAAACCGGCAAATACACCCTGGCCAACCGCAGCTTATGCTTGACAAATGACCAGGTAGACTGAGCCGAACCTTCTCCACTCTCTTTGTTCTCCCAGAATCAATACTCGTGTTCACCCGAGTAGTGTAAGAACCGAGCCTCCGCCTTTAGAATCCCTTTCCCCCAGCCTCCAACACCAGCACGGATTTCCCATGAACACACCAGCTAAACAGGCCAACACATCAGAGAACACACAATCAGCATACTCACCGACAATCCAGAGACAAAACAGAAACCAAGGAATAAAACACCACCCAACAAAGATTAACCTGGAATCCAGCAGCTAGATGTATCCTCACTACAAATCCAAATGCTTGGACACCAGTGAACACAACCAATAAATTCCAGAGCACTTTGTCTCCACCAGAGTTGAACTGTCCTAACATATCAGCATTTGAGTCATCCTGAATAACTGAAACACAAATAAAACACTTTAAACCCACCATATGAAGATAGAAGTCCATAAAAAGGATTAAACACCCTAAAGAAACCCAAGAACTGGTAGAAACTGGACATCGTGGGCAGCTGTGAGAAGTGGAGATATGGGAAACTGGGGAAACTGTGGTCAGGATGTATTGCATGAGAGAAGAATCTACTTTCAATAAAAAATAAATAAATGTATACAAAAGAAATGTATTTATATGTTTTTTTTGTTTATGTAATGTGTGTACATCTTGTAACATGAATGCTATTGTGAGAAAAAAGCTGAATGAGTTGTTTCTCTGTGCAGCTATGTGGAATTCAGGTGGACAGGCTCAGCTTGCCCTGCCCTCTTAGAAGCTCTTCTTTCTCTAATAAGAAAGTTAAAGTAAAAATGCACAACGTTAAAATCAAAACTACAATAAATGTGCACAAAGGACTTCTAAAGAAAAAGAAGTCTGAGGGACAGCAAATGCACGTGACAAAGACACAGTAGACTCATGGAGCACACAGAACAGTGTTTTAGTGGAAGGTGGAGCTGGAGAAGAGGTGGTACATGTGACCAAAGCAAACTCTAAATACACAAATGTCACCCTAAACCATGCAAGACATTTACACTTTCAATTACAGACATTTTGAATGTATTGTGAATGCAAATGATGTCTCATTTAGGATGTTAGGATGTACTTGTGAGGATCGCTTGAAGAGTAAGAGAAACAGACTAGAAAAATAAGACCAGTTTAAATATATACATAAGTACAACAGCAATACCACCTTGAATCTATATGTTTTGCTATTGAAGTGATATTTTCCTTTCAAGAGAATAAAACAATAACACTGGAATTATTAAAACAGTAATCAAGTAAATCATCCAGAAATAGGATAGTGTAGCAATTTCCCCTCTTTGAAACATTCCCTTCAGGAAGGAATGAAAGGTTCAGGAGCCTCAGGAAGTAAACACCTCTCAAGTCTCAGGAAGTGCCTAAAACTAACAAGATTCACAAGGCAACTTCTCCAACTTATGACAAGAGTAGACTCCTAGAAAGAAAACTGATCTGCTGGTGGCTTAGGGAAAAGATACTGTCCAACCTGCATGGCTGCCAGCAAATTGGGCAGAGAACTCCTGGTCTGCAGCTTTCACCATGTGGCACTCAAACTAAGTTGGACTTTTCAATGAAGTAGCTGCTTTGTGAGGTCTTCTTGCTTCTCCGGGTAATCCCCACAAATACTCTTGTGAGTAACTCCAACAAACACATTGATTCCCCAAGTTGGACTTTGGTAAAATGGTATCTTTGGTCTGTTACTGGTTCACTATCTGGTGTGAATAGACATTTGCTCATGTCTCCTGGAAGGGGGACAGCATGACAATACTTGCATCTTCAAAGAAAACAGCTCATCAAATGCAAAACAAGTGTGAACGATGCCACAATAGAGCGATATTTTCTTACAGTTTAGGTTCAATGAAAGAGGACTATGGGCCATGGAGTGCTGAAACATTAATGGATTGATAAGCAGTGTTGCCCTTCTGAAGGTAAACATCTACCTGACTACCCACAGAAGTGATAATACTTCAGTTTCCCCATACATCCCTATTCCTACAATCACATCAGGTTTCTAGACACCCTCCTACATACTGTAATGTAAGAAGGAAAAAAACAGCAATAAAGAAAGAGAGGGGGGGAGGGAGTGAGGGAGGAAGAGAAGAAGAGAGGGGAGGGGAGAGGAAGAGAGGGGAAGGGGGAGAGGGAGAGGAGGAGGGGAGAGGAGAGGAGAGGAGAGGAGAGGAGAGGAGAGGAGAGGAGAGGAGAGGAGAGGAGAGGAGAGGAAGGAAGGAAAAACAAAATCTGCAAGGTTTTTGTTTGTTTTATGTATTTTGGGTTTTTTTTTTCTTTAATACTAATGTTTATGTAGTGTTTTAGTTCTTTTGCTCTACAATTTAAAAGACTGCCTTCTGGTTTGATTGTTTGTTTTATTTTGTTGTTGTTTTGCCTTAGAGCTAAGAGGAGGTGGCAGCATTTTAATTTAGTTTAGTTTAGCTTAGTTTAGTATAGCTTTGACTCTAAACAGCCAAGTAAGAAAAGCTGGGGGCGGGAGGATTGAAGAACACACATATAATCCCTTTCTCACCTCTATCCACCTCAGTTTCCCATTTCATCCTGTACCTCTCTCCTTCCTCTTCATCCCTGCCTTGTTTTTTCTTCTGTCTCTTTTTTACCCTTCTCATTATCCTGACTTCCATTCTCTTTCCTCTTCTTTTCTGTCTTCCTCCTCATCTCTTTCTCTTTCCCTTAAAACAATATTTTAACTATAGTACAAACAAATTCTAAGCTGCAGCCTGCTAAATGGAAATTAAATTCTATACTGAGAATATGATACCAATTAAGATTGAATGTATTTATGGTACTTACTGGATTTTGCTTTTAAATTTTCAGTTCAGAATTATCTTGCAATGGCTTTCTGCCGTTATGTGGATTGACTAGCTGGGTTGCAAACACACTAAATTACAGCAGCTCCACCCTCACAACCATTTCCTATTGAATTTGGCCAATGCTTATGAATTTGATGGCAATTCACTCTGTGTATATGTTAACTAAAATGTTGAGTTTAAGATAATCATGTGGAATTGATGCAGGGGAATCTTTTAAGTAAGCCTTATAAGGAGGAACAAGGACCTTCCTTATCAGAAATGTTTCAAGCAAAATATACTTCTCTGTTAGCTTTTTTCATGTTATAAGAGACCAATGAGCAACACCGCATGTAACAGCACAAGAGAAGCCTCTGAGAGCTGAGCATCCCATAGATGGTAATTGGTAAATAAAGAAATACCATGGTAGAATTAGAACCTAAGCACTGTCAACAAATAAATGCATAGGGAGAAGCATCCTGTTACTACCAGCAGTGATGCCTGAATCAATACTTGTGTTCAACCTTGAACAGAAGAGACAGGATCCTACTTCTAGATGGCTTACAGCCCCCAAAGAACTGTAAAGTGATAAATGGGTACTAGGTCACATACTAATAGTGGTTTGTGTCGTTTACTATACAACAAAACAAAAGTAAAAGAGCCAGCCCACTCAAGTGTCATTCCTGTGGTTTTCTTAACATATTAACTTGTATATAATAAGTTATCTTAAATAGTTCCTTCATGTCTGGTATTTTAGGTAGTGTTATCTGTGCCAGGCATAGATAGCATAATTCATTTCATCATATCTTGTTCCCAACTTGAGAAGAAAACCTCACCACTGCAGGGACCATCCCTTGTTGTCCTCTAGGTTCGTCAGAAACCCAACCAATATTTAGCTATAAATAATAATCACTAACTATTTGACAACTTATAAATAGCTTCACATTCAAAGTATGTCAGTATTATGTCACTACTCAGAATATCACGTGACAGTTGTTGGAGAAAGTGAATCAATAAGTCAGCTGGTTATATGGTAATTTGGATTTTTAAATAACACAGCAGCAAACTCCTTTAACCGATCACACATACAATTCAGTAGAGACACTCTCATATACCTTCTGGAATAAAATTCCATGGATTTTTTTCATGTTAATCCCACCCAGTATGTTGTCAAACAGGTTGGGACATTTGTAGAACACTATTTCTATAAGTAAGCTAAGGATAAAGTTCCCAAATAAGTTAAGGGTGAGATGCGCAGAGATTTGAGGCAGACATATGCCATCCCATCAGCTACTCAGGTAGACATACCGTTTGTAAAGATGTAAGGTTGAGCCAAACACCCTGCTTAAAATTTGCACAGTCCCCTAACTACAGCCACCTGGCTGGTAATTACAGACTTTGTGATAAATAGATGGAAGCTTGGAGTGATTAGTTATTGTGTAGAAAGTATTCAACTGTGGGCCACCTGACTTTCACATACTCTGTACCTTCCCTTTCAGTTGATACATCTTGCCTATTAATAGAATAACACCTGTTTCCTGATAGTCTTCCAAGTTATAGAGGCACCTATTTATGGCAAAACATCTGGGAGCAAGGTCCTTGTGAAGGACAACCAAATCTGACTCTTTCTATGACAAAACTCTCTCTTGTAGCTGCTGACAGAAACACTTCAGCTAGCTCCACCGCACTCTTTTTTTTTATTATTATTATTTTCTTTATTTACATTTCAAATGCTATCCCGAAAGTCCCCTATACCCACCCACCCCCTGCCCCTGCTCCCCTACCCACCCACTCCCACTACTTGGCCCTGGCCTTCCCCTGTGCAGGATCATATAAAGTTTACAAGACCAAGGGGCCT
>NC_034592.1:33036204-33051918 GCF_900095145.1 Mus pahari | reverse complement strand
GGTAGTCTCTGGAGAGTCCATCCTTTCATCTTAGCTCTAAATTTTGTCTCTGTACCTATATCCACCGCACTCTTAAACGCGCGACCGCAAACAAAGTGAACCCAGAGATAGTCTTTAACTACTGTGGGAGGATTAAGAAAATCCTGCAGCAATAAGGTAAGGATTTTTATTTGATCCTACAGACAAAAAGCATTTCTAAACCCACAAGTGAGTGATGTAAACTCAGAGCCAGGGATGGAGTTTTGAGTATTTAGTGCTTTCTTCTCACGTTGCCTCAGCACCTGCACATGTTTCAGCTTCTATTTCTGATACATGGTGGCACGGGACAGGCAGCTACCATGATAAACATGCGGCTAAAGAAACTGGACCAGGGCAGGAAATGAAAGTGGCAGTTTGTGGCTGTTGGATTATTTAATACAATGAATGGGGGCCATAGGCATTCCTGCCAACAGTGCAACAGTGTCTGTGCAGAAAAATAAGAAAGCAATAAAAATAGTACCAGAAATTTCAGAAGCGGACTCGGACTTCAAGATCAACAAAACCACCTGTTCAGTGCCTTGATTAGTAGCAGCCTCATACTGTGAGGAGTTATCAGCATCAATCCCACGCTAGGGACTGATGCAGTGCTGAGCAGCTTAACCTCCAAGGGAAGGTGGATGAGATACTGGAAATCCAGCCCTAAAGAACTCTGGTCACATTCAGTATAAACATTCTAGAAAAAAAAATTAGAGCGTAAAATCTCAGATTTACATCTTTTTAGCGATTGAAATATCTGACTTGAAACGAATTGGTGTTCTTTCTTTCTGCTGAATTCTTTAGGATGTAAAAATGATGTTCTTACTTCTGTTCTTCCTCTTAAGTCAGTTGAGGTATGTGAACATGCCTCAGTAGGGGAGGGGTGACAGGATTTAGTATGTATTATACATAAGCATGTATCCAGCAAGAGGGAAAATCGAGCACTTGATGAATCTATACACAGCCCAGTGTGCTTTCATCTCCTTGTTGGCCTGAGACATCCAACTCTTTTAAGCCAGAATCCTTACAGTTTTCTCCTCTAGACCTATCGCAGTCTGATTTCCTCTTCTAGCTAATCTAGTTAAATGCCAGCTCTCTCGTATCCAGCAGGCAGCTTTGCCAATTGCCTCCTTTCTGGTAAGTCCCTCTCAGCTCAGAAAATTGTGAATCTGTGGCGCCTGATGCTGCTTTTCTCCTTGAAATGCTTCTCTCCTCTTTTTGTTTTCCTTTTTCAAAAGAAAATACGTTAGAGAAATATGGCTGTAATTAGCAACTGACAAAAATATCTGGGCCTGAGCTGAAGTGGGAAATCACAAAGGTTAGTTACTTATTTTCTCATGCACTTACCATTTGTTCCCTATTCTCAGGGAAGTTGAAAGACCTGAGGTTCAAACTTAATAAGGCCCCATACTGTTTCTAAGAGTATTTACAACATGTAAAGTATAAGCCAGAGCATTGCTTATATTTAAATTTGTTTTCACTCATCTGAGCTATTACACAGTATGCCATCCCTAAACCTTTTATAATAAGGAGCACATGCTACTCAGAAATGAGAGGAAATAAAATGTTCAGCAATTTGAGCTCTCTGGTACTGAGAAGGTGACAAAACATTTATACTTACCGGAACCATTGCGCTGATTTGGCTCCTGCATTAGGCAGGACTGCCTCAGGCACTAACCTCCTGCTACATTCACGTTCCTGGGAATTAGCAGGTGAAGCAAATGGCCCGCAGTGATGACAGCCACATCTTTCAAAAGACTCTATTGCACCAAATGGATCCTCCAAATGTAAACCCACTTTCTGAACAATATCATTTTTTAATGTTTAACTGATAGGACAGATATTTTTTCTCTTTTGTTAGTAGGAAATTTTCAAGAAACAAAGGACTCAGATATAGCAGACATTCCTCCTCTTTTTTAGTTGTCTAAGAGAAATGGACTAATTTATTTTCTACTAGTTTTCTAAATATCTGTTATTGATTTTAAACTCCCTGATTCATGACAAGGTATATCGAAGAATAATATGTGGATGAAGGTGTGACATAGAATTTAATATTTTAAATCTGGTTCATATGCATGCAAAGCAAACAGAAATGGTTTCCTTCTCTGGGTCATGTCTCTGCCTTAAGTTCCATGTAAAGAGTCATCTGATTGCTGTATTGATGTTATAAACAAATAGCTGGGACTCCTGCAATAGTTGTTTTGGTTTAGGTTGTCTTAGGCCTAATTTTTGGCACTGGGGAAGAAAGAATTCTTTAAAAAAATATTTAAAATATAAAAATATTCACATACATGAAAAACAAGAATTTTTAGCTTCAAATTTTACTTATTATGCTACTTTTTGTGGTTCCTAAAACCATCCAGAATATTCTTTATTTTTTTTATTATTTTCTTTATTTACATTTCAAATGCTATCCCGAAAGTTCCCCATACGCTCCCCCTGCCCCTGCTCCCCTACCCACCCACTCCCACCTCTTGGCCCTGGCCTTCCCCTATGCTGGCTCATATAAAGTTTATAAGACCAAGGGGCCTCTCTTCCCAATGATGGCTGATTAGGCCATCTTCTGCTACATATGCAGCTAGAGACANGAGCTCAGGGGGTACTGGTTAGTTCATATTGGGATGCATCCCCCTTCAACTCCTTGGGTACTTTCTCTAGCTCCTCCATTGGGGGCCCTGTGCTCCAGACTATTCTAAGTGAATAAGAATGCACAAATATAGCTGGGCGTGGTGGCACACACCTTTAATCCCAGCACTTGGGAGGCAGAGGCAGGCAGATTTCTGAGTTCGAGGCCAGCCTGGTCTACAAAGTGAGTTTCAGGACAGCCAGGGCTATACAAAGAAACCCTGTCTTGAAAAACCAAAATAAATAAATAAATAAATAAATAAATAAATAAATAAATAAAAAGCACAAATATCACTTTCCAGTCACACTTTATGTTTCTAACATTCTACATCAATTATTATACCAGAGATGTTAATCTATTTACTGAGCATAGAATTTGCCTTACCATACTAAAGATCACTTGTGACCCAGGAATAAAAAATGTGAGTAAAAACGTAGAACCATGGTAATTTTGACGTTGTATCTACTATGCGCAATTTGCTATGTTCTTTCTAGTTGGAAGTCAGAGGACATTCAAGCCACCCCCTTGTCAAGCAGTCTGCCATCCTCCTGAGCCACCAAGCACTGTCTTTGTGCCACTATATTCCTTGTGAATCATACGTTTTTATACATTTCCAGGGTGATTATGAGTGTATGGGTTGACTGGCAGGAAAGCTCCTCCATAGTGCCAGGCAGAGTTCAGCATTACGAACTCATCAGGAAAACAGCACTGGGGTCAGAACTGTATGAGAATCGAAAGACATTTTTCTTCACATGTATGCCACACTCTGTGAGGATGTTGCCCAGCTATGATTATATGATTGTTGGTGTAGACATGAAGTACCTTGGATTTTGGCCTGCTTGTAAGAACACCAGGGTTATATCAGGATGTGTATTATTTCTGCCTTGTTCGGCCCCCACTATGACTCTGAAAGTGGCCCGAAATTATTTCTTTGTTCTTAGTAACTCAAAATAATAAAGGCAGATATTTAGTTGACCAGGACATTGAGTTTGCCATATAAGATATTTAGAGTCAGACTGGCCCATTGCCTCCTTCACTCTGACAGTCTGTACTAAACTGTTCATGGTTTCAAGGCTGTGGCTTTATGTCAATCACACATTTTCAGCACCTTAGCTTAGAAAAATAAAAATTAGCCAGGAAAGCAAGAACGAAGAAGACAATTTCAGGGTCAAAAAAATATATAAAAAATATGTTAAAATGGTAAAGAGAATGGGGTAGCGTTTTACCTACCTGGCTATAGAGTAACAGAGAACCATCCATAAAGGTAAGAAATGAAAAATTAATCTGAATTCAGGAAGTTTTGATGACTCAATCATTCAGAAATGGATGATTGTGGGACTGGCAGTGGGCAGTGCTTGTCTACCTGGCTCCTGTTGTCTTTACCCCAATAGTGGGTACGCAGCTGAAGCGCCACAACTAGAGGACACATCTGTTAAAATTCAGCTGCCTCAAGGAGGGCAGTCCTTAATTCTAAGCACTGAACTTTAGCCTAAATTAGCTCAGTAGATTATTTTGTTTTTAATTTTTCAATCACACAAAAACTGCTGTGCGCTAGCCTCAGTCTTAAATCTTCTCAAGAGGCTTCGGGTCACCGCTGAATGGCACTATCTTACCCTGTATTTTATGTCTTTTCTATTTTTTATATGTAAATTGGAACTTGCGTTTAATGTATCTTTATGTCTGGCTTCTTTAGCTCTGAATTGTTTTAGGTTTTAAGATGTGGCTGTATTCACTGGGTATCAGTCTTTAGCTGCTGAGGATGCAGAGATGGTTTGAAGTAGAATAATCATTCAGCATGGGATTTGGAGAAGAAGCTTGAAAACAGAGGCCCTGTAGTTGTCGAAATGTGATCTAGATTGGAGGTTCAACTTTACCATCAGCATCCTGAAGAACAGTCAAGAAGTGGAAATAATGTGGCACTGTAAGGGTCCCAGGAAACATACTTTTTATAAAGACGTCTAGAGAAATTAGAAGTACTTTAAAGCTGAGGATGGATTAATTAGACATTCTGTAAAACCATGTTAAAATGTATTTAGAAACAGTGGACAACTAGAGACAAACTGTGTTTACCTTGCATTCCTATTATGATTAGAAAGATTGCAATTCCAGGAAAGTGGGAGTCATGTTCATGCAAAGACATTTGTAAATTATCCCTAGAGTAATCCATGCCTTTGCTCGTAAGTTTGCTAGTCATAAGTTCTGAAAGACTCTGGATTACTCAGCCACAATCCAGCCATACAAGAGGAATGCAAGATCTATAGTAGTTGACAGGCATTGAAAAAGGTTGTACTCTAGTCCCCACATTCCAAACTGCAGACTTAAAATGAACAAATGTCTCAGGAGATGTTGAAATATCTTTTAGTCATGAAGAGATAACATGAAATGAATCCTATAATAAAAGACTTGTTTGAAAATCATCTCATATTATGGGAGTATTTCTACACAAATAATTCATTCTCCAAATCTATGCCAAAAAGATTATTAACAGTAAAGGAAGCAAAGGAAAACCTTCTAAGTATTAATCATTGGCTTAAAATTAGAAAAAAATAGGAAGATCAGCAATCTCCTTAAGGGTTTAAAAGAAAATTGTACTCAATTCAGATAAGAGTCAAAACTGAGCAGAGGGAAGTTCCAAGAGGCCTTGGATTTCTGTAACAAAGCTTTCTCTATTCTAGGGAGACCTTAACTAGAGATATCTGACACGTTGGTTGTTATTTAATTTAATTTAATTATATTGGGGTTAGTTTTATCTCCAGATAGTCCCAGAATAAAGACATTAGATAATGACAGCCTAGTGTTTTAATAAGGAAAGGCAAAATGAAATATACATGTACTACAAAAATATTATATAATATATATGACTATAAGATGCATTTCAACCTGGATAGTTTTCATTTAAAACTAGCTCGTATACCTGTGTAGCATAAGGACCAGACAGTAAATCAGAGCTAATGAGAACATGAGTTTGGTAAATCAACTGTTAAAACAAATCTTTCACGCTCATCTTAAGTGGAAACTTAAAGGTACTTTGGAAAGTCTGTTGGATGGTGTTTTGCCAGGGCAAACATGAAGGAATGTTTAACTGAAGTGGACACATGTGAAAGACTAAGGCAGATTCATGAAGGAAGGTTTCATTGAGAGAGAATGTTCTGCTAAAGCAAGCACATCAAAGGACACGTGACCTAGGATTCTTTGCTGACAATAGAAAAGTTAGTATGTGTTAGTCCCCCTTGATTGCATAGTTGATCTTCATTTTTCAGGACTCCATAGAGAGAAATGTACCCAAAAACTCCTAGTGGTATGCTGAAGTTTCTTGCCTCTTCTTCAGACTCAGACTGATTGGCAGATTAATGTCCGCTGAGACAGACAAACAGACATACTGAGGCAAAACCTGGGGAGGACATGTGATGTTTAGATGGGATAAATAGAACTCGAGGGACAGTGACAGAGGCTGAGTTAGACTTGCTTATAGAGCTGACTGTCCAAACCTTGTTGGCCTGGAATCTTCGTTGGTCTTCGACTCACTTAAGAGACACAGCTATGCACTTCTACTGGCATCCCTTAGGGTCCCTCCTACTGACTCATATCAAGGCTGAGGCACGGCTGTCTCTGCTAGATAGTGCCACCACTGCTGATTCATGTTTGTTATGCTGACTATACCAAACCGTACTGCTGATGTATCCTCAAAGTGTTTGCGAGTGGATCCAGCTGCTGCTGCTGACCTGTGAAATGAACTGCCAATTTACAGATAACACATATGGGATTTTCTCCAAAGAAGCTTTCTAAACAGGTCTACCTTCCCCATATTCTTTATTTTCCATTACCTCTGGTGGGTGGTAGGCACAAGGAAGGTTAAAGTGCTTAAGAATCATTATTAAAAATAGGTTTTGGAAAAACTATTACACTCATCAACATTAAGTTACCAATTTGTACAGTAGCTTAAAAGTCACAGACCATATGAAGCTCAAGAAGAAGGAAGACCAAAGTGTGGGTGCTTTAGTCCTTCTTAGAAAAGGGAACAAAACAATCATAGAAGCAAATATGGAGACATGGTGCAGAACAGAGACTGAAGGAAAGGCCATCCAGAGACTGTTCAACCTGGGGATTCATCCCAGATACAGTCATCAAACTCAGACACTAATGTGTATGTTAAGAAATGCTTGCTGAAGCCAGGTGTGGTGGCCCACGCCTTTAATCCCAGCACTCGGGAGGCAGAGACAGGCTGATTTCTGAGTTTGAGGCCAGACTGGTCTACAGAGTTCCAGAACAGCCAGGGCTACACAGAGAAACCCTGTCTCAAAAAAAAAAAAAAAAAAAAAAAGACGAAGAAAAGAAAAGAAAGAAAAAAAATGCTTGCTGAAAGGAGCCTGATATAGCTGTCTCCAGAGAGGCCCTGCCAGAACGATACAAATACAGACTCAGATGCTCACAGCCAACAATTGCACTGAGTGTAGGTCCCCAATGGAGGAGTTAGAGAAAGGACTAAATGAGCTGTAGGTGTTTGCAACCCCATAGGAAGAAAGACAATATCAACCAACCAGACCCCAGGGCTCCCAGGGACTAAGCCACCAGCCAAGGAGAACACATGGCTTCAGCTGCATATGTAACAGAGGATGGCCTTGTCAGACATCAATGGGAGGAGAGGTCCTTTGTCCTATGAAGGCTCAATAGATGCCACAGTGTAGGGGAATCTAGGGAGGGGAGGCAGGAATGGGTAGGGGGGAGGAACATCCTCATAGAAGCAGGGGGAGGAGAGGGGAGAGGTTTCTGCAGGGGGGGGAACTGGATAAGGGGATATCACTTGAAATGTAAATAAATAGAAAGAAAGAAAGAAAGAAAGAAAGAAAGAAAGAAAGAAAGAAAGAAAGAAAGAAAGAGAGGAAGGAAGGAAGGAAGGAAGGATGGAAGGAAGGAAGGAAGGAAGGAAAGAAAGAAAGAAAGAAAGAAAGAAAGAAAGAAAGAAAGAAAGAAAGAAAGAAAGAAAGAAAGAAAGAAAGAATCATGCATCTGAAGTGCAATAAGCCAGTCTACTCACTAGTCTTATATTGAATGCTACCCAATAATGTCTCACACTGCTTTTATCCTACAGGACACTTACTGAGACCCTTAAGAACTCATTAATCTGGGAGGCCTGAAGAACATGAAAAGTAGATGATCAATTTGAGAATACTTGATACCACCGCAAATCCCTTGATCCAGGATACTTTCGTGGTTGGGTAAGAATCGCAAGCCTCTCCAATGTCTTTAAGTAGTGATGGTTACCAAACTCAAGGCTGGTTCTATGTTGATATGTGCCAAAAAAAAAACTTCCTACAGAAGAAACTGATATCTATCATATCTGCACATGTATACTGTAGGATAGTAACAACAACAAAAAAATACAAAGGGGGAAACCTAAGGTAACTCACTTTTAAAAGTACAACTAAGAACATGAAGGAAATAGTTGCTTTGAACACTCAGGAAAGATTTTGGATATATATATATATATATATATATATATATATATATATATCACTAAAACATTGGCTTTTCAGCATAGAATTCAGAGTTCTTTTCATATTTGTATATTTCTTTAATTATTTATTTGAACACATGGGTGTGGTGCTGTGTGCAAATGTTTCTGTGCCATGGCATTTGCAAGAGGATCAGATGAAAACTTTCTGGAGTATGCATTTACTTTCCATCAGACAGGATTCAGGGTTTTAACTCGGGCTGTGAAGCTAGACATCAGTGCCTTTACCCACTGGGCCATTTAACTGGCTCTTCTTCATTTATATGACTGCAACCTTCAAATATATATTTGTTTGTTGGAAAGCAAACAAATACTATCAGTTTTGGAAGAAGAAAGCAAAGAAATGGCAACAGTGGTACAGAGGGGCATGAGGCAGCTCTGTCTCTGCATGGCTGTGGGTGTCGACAATGCTGTGACTACAGACATAGACCAATATATTTCTTTTCTTTTCTTTTTTTTTACTTTTTTATTAGATATTTTCCTTATTTACATTTCAAATGCTATCCCGAAAGTTCCCTATAGCCTCCCCCAGCCCTGCTCCCCTACCCACCCACTCCAACTTCTTGACCCTGGCATTCCCCTGTGCTGGGGCATATAAAGGTTGCAAGACATAGGGGCCTCTCTTCCCAATTATGGCTGACTAGGCCATCTTCTGCTACACATGCAGCTAAAGACACAAGCTCTGGGGGTAGTGGTTAGTTCATATTGTTGTTCCACCTATAGGGTTACAGACTCCTTCAGCTCCTTGGGTACTTTCTCTAGCTCCTACATTTGGGGGCCTGTGTTCCATCCAATAGCTGACTGTGAGCATCCACTTCTGTGTTTGCCAGGCACTGGCATAGCCTCATATGAGACAGCTATATCAGGGTCCCTTCAGCAAAAATTTCGCTGGCATATGCAATAGTGTCTGGATTTGGTGTCTGCTAATGGGATGGATCCCTGGGTGGGGTAGTCTCTGGATAGTCCATCCTTTTGTCTTAGCTCCAAACTTTGTCTCTGTAACTCCTTTCATGGCTTATTTTGTTCCCTGTTCTAAGGGGGAATGAAGTATCCACACGTTGGTCTTCCTTCTTCTTGGTTTTCTTGTGTTTTGCCAATATATTTCTAAACAAATACCTTCTAAAGTGTTTCAAACAGAAGATAGTTAAGGCAGACTTGCTTCTTTCCAACAGTTTCACTATCCTTATAAATGTAACCTGAATTCTACATATATATATATATATATGTTTTGTGTTTTTAGTCAGACTGTGTTTTGATGGTTGAGTTCTTCAGAAAGAAGATCCTAAGCTGTTGTCTGTGTGATGTGTTGAAGCAGGCAGTGGCAGTGACTTGCTTTGGGCTACACACTCACATCTCTTCCTTCTCTGAGCAATGAGCCTGACAATCTGTTGGCAATCTAGGATCTCGTTTCATATCAAATCCTAAGTACCATCTTTTCTTAACACCTGAATAAGTTTCTCCTCCTTTAATAATCATTAAGTGTAGACATACTCAACTATACTCTAACTATGTCCAGGTAAAATGATGTGTGGTGGGGAATAGTGGAATCAGGCCCAGATTCATTTTGGGTTCTTATTCAATAAGGAAAAAATGGTAACCCAAAGAGAAGTTTAGGAAGAATTTACCATGTACCATGATGTGTCTATGTATAACTTACTCAGTGTTTGATTAAAATCAGATATATTCTGGAATGATATATGTAGATAATAAGTGGTTATATAATTTCACCTGCCAATTATAATATATAATCACATAAAAATTATGCTCCTACTCACAAAACTTCCGTGTAATCTCATGAAAGGTAGTTCCTAACAATAATTGGGGTCTCTTAGTACTTCTACCTGTGATGTGCTGCTAAACTTGACAGCCCCTTCCTTCTATTGTGTACTAGTACTTGGCTCTGAATAAAGTTTCCCATGCTGCTTTACCCACCATGTATGTCTTTATTTCATTTTGAATTAAATGTCAAGTACTTGGAAACATCTAGCCCAGACCCCCACTGCCATTAACTGGAGGCTTGTCAGGGATGTTGGTGACATCCCACAGGTGAAGTAGGGTTGAAGGGACACCCAAGTGATGAATTTGAATCATGATCTTGGTACAGTGACAGGAATTTAGCTGAGAGCTGTCAGACTGAACACCCAGCAGCTGGAAAAGGAAATGTTTCAGTTGTGTGGGCTGCAGAGAGCGTCAATCCAAAGGAGTCACTGTAACTAAATGTCTGCTTTTACATCTCTAAGAGGCTGTCAGGGATACTCGATATCTGTCTTTATCCTAGGGTTCTATTTAAAAAGCAGTACACTTTCACGTGCACTTTCTAGGTTTTTATGTTAGTGGACAGCTTTTAAACAAATGCTTTCATTTACTGATTATTTAAGAGCCTACAGGACACAGAAAGGCCTTTAAAAATCTTTTTTATTAATAGGTGAATATTTTGTTGGATTCCTCTGGAAAAGTATTTCCAAAGGAAATAAAAATAAACCAGACCATTAGCAACCTCTGCATCATTTGAAGATTTTGTGAGTCATGCCATTATCAGAAAGTACTCATGTTTGTCATTAGATTATTAATTTGTGTTTGCTATAGTAAATGTAGTCATAATTAATGCTATATTATGATTATATATAGCTAGTATTATAGTATGATTATATATTATTATATATAATCATACTATAATACTAGCATATATATATATATATATATATATATATATATATATATATATAGCACTAGTGTTTGTTTCCTGATTTCCTACCATAACTAAGGATACATTTTTATTTGGAAATGAAGAGAATTTATATTCAAAATGACAGAAATTACAAATGCTTTATCAGAATTCAGGAGGGAGAGGAAAGCAGAGCCCTAGGCATTCAAAGCCACCCTGACATAGAGTGAGTTCCAGGACAATCAGGCTACACAGAGAAACCCTGTCTCAAAAAATCAATAAAATTTTAAAAAGAAAAAAAATATATTACCTACTGGTGATTTTGTGAATAGACTTTTTCCAGCAGGTACTAAACCAGGCTGAGCATCATCTGAATTTGTGCTTCTGATGATATGTGGACTACATTTATATATAAAATAAGCACATTCACCCTTTCCATTCCACCATTTCTATTTTTCAAGACAGCTGACAAAGCTTCATTCTTGTGCAGGTCCATTAAAGCATTCGCTATTCTATGAATGGCTTATGAAGTCCAGAATGTAAATGAAAGTTTGCTTTAACTTTTTTTCTTTTTTGGTTTTCTAATTACACAATGAAATTTTCAAAGATGCTTTAAATCCATTTATTAATACTTTTTCAGATGCTATAAATGCTGGTATTACAAAGATAAATAAAACACAGTCCTTGTCCACCAGGAGTTCAAATTCTAGTGGACAAATTGTGTTAAGGTTCAGTGATTAAGAAAATCAATACAACTGAACAAATGTTCCATTTTCCATTTATTTCTGTTGTCAGGAAGTAGCTACTGCAGCAACTATAAACACAGAAATATTGCTTCAAGAACTGTTGAAAAGTATACCTTGAGAGCACAATATTCACTAAAGTGAAATGTATAATCTATATTTCACTGTTTGAATAACAAAATAATTATTCCAAAAGCGAGAATACTGTCTACCTGTCCCAACTCTTTATTTAATCTATTAAAATTACATTACAAAATAATGTATTTTAATTTATTTCAGATTCTCATATATTCTTTCAATCTATTAACTAGATTATATGCTATTTCAAAGCACACACAAAGACACTGGTCAAATCCAATGCCATTTACCCCTTCATTGTATCATTTCCCAACCTCCAGGATTAACAATTCTATATTTATGCTGCGTTTTTGATGTTTGTTTTCTTGTTTGTTGTTCTTTTGGTTTTCTCATAAGTAACAGAAGAATGGCTATGAGCATGTCTCTGCATTATCTCGTTTACCATAATTTCTTCAGTTCTCTCCTTTTTGTCTATTATAAATTAGTGTCTTTATTTTTTTCTCTACAAATAACTGAACTCATGCTTTTTTATAGTTAATTGGGAATTCCTTGTAGCTATGATCTGTGATGATTTATGCATTCATCATTGCTAGACACATGCATTGACTCTCCATTTTAGCTACTGTGACAAGTGCCACAGTGAATAGGAAGGTTCAGGTATATTTATTTCATCAATTTGGAAACATACCCAGAAATGAAAGAGTTATTCTTAATAATTAACTTTTTGAGCTATCTGAACATAAACAATGGGAACAGATATGAAGGAAATACATTGTACAATATTGACCTTTGATTTGTTATTTAGGAATAATTGATTCAATAATGGAACACTGATTTTAGCTTTTTGAAAGATTGTACTTAATTTACATTTCACCAAAATGTTACTACATGTCTTCTCTATGTATATCCTCCCAAGCCTTTGTTATTCTTTGTTTTTCAAAAATCATAATCTTAACAGAAATTACCTAATTTTCATCTTGGTACATTTCTCTGATACCTAATGATAATTAACACTTTTCAAACATTTCTTGATCATTCTTTTCAAAANCAGAAATTTAAGTAACAGAAATTCCNTAATTTTCATCATGGTACATTTCTCTGATACCTAATGATAATTAACACTTTTCAAACATTTCTTGATCATTCTTTTCAAAANCAGAAATTTAAGTAACAGAAATTCCATAATTTTCATCATGGTACATTTCTCTGATACCTAATGATAATTAACACTTTTCAAACATTTCTTGATCATTCTTTTCAAAANCAGAAATTTAAGTAACAGAAATTCCATAATTTTCATCATGGTACATTTCTCTGATACCTAATGATAATTAACACTTTTCAAACATTTCTTGATCATTCTTTTCAAAAGATGCCCCACCGTGGGACAGGGGTACGTGTTCCACTATGTTCATAGCAGCCTTATTTTGTGATAGCCAGAAGGTAGAAACAACCCAGATGCCCCACGAGAAGAAATGAATATAGAAAATGTTAGTCATTTACACAACGGAATACTATTCAGCTATTAAGAACGAGCACACCCTGAGTTTTGCGGGCAAATGGACGGAACTAGAATATCTCATCCTGCGTGAGGTAAACTCAGACCCTAAAGGACATGCATGGTATGTACTCATTAAGTGGATATTAGCTAAAAATGTACAGAATACTCAGGATACAATCCATAGAACTCAAGAAGGTTAGCAAGCCGAAGTACATAAGTGAGGATGCCTCAATCCCACTTGAGAGGGAGAAGAAAGCAGGCCCATGAGGGTGGAGGGAGGGAGGGATCTGGGTGGGAAAGGAGACAGGGAGGGGAAGAGGAGAACATGATCAGATATTAGGTGTGAGGGACAGGACTGAAGCCCTGACTAAAGCCAGCAGAAAGAATGGGAACAGGTAACCGCAGGAGATAGGACCCTAGAGAATGCACCAGAGACCTGGGGGATAAGAGACTCTCAGGCCTCAAATGGAGGTACCTTAGATGAAATGCCCTACAGTGGGGAATGGGAACTTGTAGAACCCATGTTTAGCATCAAATGGAGGAATGGGGTTGCCATCCCACAGTCAGAATCTCTAACCCAGAATTTTTCCTATCTGAAAGAACTGCAGGGACAAAAAATGGTGAAGAGCCTGAGGAAAAGGAGGTTCAGTGACAGCCCAAATTGGGATCCAGCTCAAGGGGAGGCCCTAAGGCATGACACTATTACTGATGCTACAGTGTGCTCACAAAAAGTGATCTATGATGACTGCCCTCTGAAAGACCCAAAAAAAAAAACAGCTGAAAGAATCAGATGCAGATATTAACACCTAACCAATAGACAGAAGCTGCTGACTCCTGTGGCTGAATTAGGTAAAAGCTGGAAGAAACTGAGAAGGAGGGCAATCCTATAGGAAAACCAGCAGTCTCAATTAACCTGGACCCCTGCGATCTCTCAAACACTGGAACATCAACAAGGCAGCATACACCAGCTGATATGAGGTCTCCAAAACATATATATTAGAGGACTTCTGGGTGTGGACTCAGTCAGAGAAGATGCACCTAACCCTCAAGAGACTTGAGGCCCAAGGGAGTGGGGAGGTTTGGGGGTATGGGGGTGGGAGGTTGGGACATCCTTTTGGAGATAGCAAGGGGGAGAAGGTATGGGATAGAGAACAGTCAGAGGGTAGGCCAGGAGAGGGGTAAGTCTGGACTGTAAAAATAAGATTAAAGAATACTTTTTTAAAAGGAATTTTTTCCTTTTATGTGTGTGTGCTTTTTTTCAGAGAATATCTCACTCTGTAGTCTACGCTGGTCTTGTACTCGTTGAATAGCATAAGCTATCTTTGAACTCATCACAATTCTCCTTCCTCAGCCTTACAAATACTTATATTATAAGTATGTACCATCACAGTCAGCTATACAATTTCAATTGGATTATTTCTTTGCACGTTGTTACACTTTAAATTTTACTCACATTCTGATTATTGGTTGCTTTTGTTCAAGATTGTTTTGGATATGCAAAGTCTTTTTCAGTATGAGTATGAAAATGTAGGCAATAACATAATTCTGACATGATAAAAAGTAGTCTTACTCTAAATTATGTGTGAAAAATATTTTAGGGTTTTAAGAAACAATAAATGTATCACTAGTAAGACTATCCAAAGACTGGACTTTTCTTATTTATTTATTTTTTCCAATTTTTTTATTAAATATTTTCTTNATTTACATTTCAAATACTATCCAGAAAGTTTCCTATACCCTCCCCCGACCCTGCTTCCCTACCCACCTGCTCCCAATTCTTGGCCTTGGCATTCCCCTGTATTGGGGCATATAAAGTTTACAAGACAAAGGGGCCTCTCTTCCCAATGATGGCCAAATAAGCCATCTTCTGCAACATATGCAGCTAGAGTCACAAGCTCTGAGGGTACTGGTTAGTTCACATTGTTGTTCTACCTATAGGGTTACAGACCCCTTCAGCTCCTTGGATACTTTCTCTAGCTTCTCCATTGGGGACCCTGTGTTCTATCCAATAGATGACTACGAGCATACACTTCTGATTGCAAGCTGGTACAACCACTCTGGAAATCAGTTTGGAAATAGTACTACTAGAAGATACAGCAATTCCTCTCCTGGGCATATACCCAGAAGATGTTAAAACCTGTAATAAGGACACATGCTCCACTATGTTCATAGCAGCCTTATTTATAATAGCCAGAAGCTGGAAAGAACCCAGATAACCCTCAACAGATGAATTGATACAGAAAATGTGGTACATTTACACAATGAAGTACTACTCAGCTATGGGCACAGGGGAAAAATTCCTAAACAGAACAGCAATGGCTTGTGCTGTAAAATCAAGAATTGACAAATGGGACCCCATAAAATTGCAAAGCATCTGTAAGGCAAAAGACGCTGTCAACAAGACAAAAAGGCCACCAACAGGTTGGGAAAGGATTTTTACCAATCCTAAATTTGATGGGGGACTAATATCCAATATATATAAAGAGCTCAAGAAGCTGGACTCCAGAAATTCAAATAACCCCATTAAAAAATGGGGTACAGAGCTAAATAAAGAATTCTCAACTGAGGAATACC
>NC_034592.1:33027125-33035723 GCF_900095145.1 Mus pahari | reverse complement strand
ATCATCCTTAGTGAGGTAACCCAATCACAAAAGAAGTCACTAGATATGCACTCACTGATAAGTGGATATTAATCCAGAAACTTAGAATACCCAAGATACAATTTGCAAAACACAAGAAAACCAAGAAGAAGGAAGACCAGTTGTGGTTACTTCATTTCTCCTTAAAATAGGGAACAAAATACCCATGAAAGGAGTTACAGAGAAAAAGTTTGGAGTTAAGATGAAAGGATGGACTATCCGGAGACTGCCCCACCCAGTCACCCATCCCATCATCAGTCACCAAACACAGACACTATTGTTCATGCCAGCAAGATTTTGCTGAAGGGACCCTGATATAGCTGTCTCTTGTGAGGCTATAGTACCTGGCATACACAGAAGTAGATGCTCACAGTGAGCTATTAGATGAAACTCAGGGCCCCCAATGGAGAGCTAGAGAAAGTACCCAAGGAGCTGACAGGGTCTGCAACCCTGTAGGTAGAACAACAATATGACCTAACCACTACCCACAGAGCTTGTGTCTCTAGCTGCATATGAAGCAAAAGATGGCCTAGTCGGCCATCATTGGGAAGAGAGGCCCCTTGGTTTTGCCAACCTTATATGCCCCAGTACAGGGGAATACCAGGGCCAAGAATTGGGAGTGGGTAGGGGAACAGGGCTGGGGGAGGGGCTGACCCTGACTCTGCTGTTTCCCTTTAGATCTCCTTTCGCTAGCTTGGGTACCATGTCTGGCCTCAGTGGAAGAGGATTGCATTGATGTGCTAGGATGGGTAAGTACCTAGAAAGGACAGCTTCCCTTCTCATAGGAGAAGAGGAGGAGAGGATGAGGCAGAGGCTGGACATGGGTGGAGCATAGAGAGGGGCTGAAATCGGTATATAAATAATTAAGAAATAAAAGAAATATCTATCTATGAAAACATCTCTACATAAGACACTAGAAAGAAAACTCCAACCCAAGAAGGTTAACTACATCCATGAAATCACAGGAAATAAATAATCTCATGCCATACACATCAAAAGAAGGAAACCACACACATACACACACACACACACACACACACACACACCACTACCACCACCACCACCAACAACAACAAAATCAAAGTAAAAGGAATTAACAACCATTTGCCTCTCAATATCAATGGATTTAATTTCCTAATAAAAATACATACTAATAAAATGGATGAAAAAATAGTATTCATCCTTCTGCTGTATACAAGAATCACACTCCAGCAACAATAATCAAAGTCAACTTAGAGTAAAGGGTTGGAAAAAAATTTTTCAAGCAGAAAAAGTTTTTACTTTCTAAGAAGTAAGCTGATATACTCATCTTAATATATAATAATGTAGATGTCAGGCCAAAATTAATAAAAAGAGATAGAGAAGGAAACTTTATACTCATCAAAGGAATAACCCATCAAGGTGGCATGTCAGTTCTTAACACCTATGCTCTGAAAGTTTCTTGTTAAAGAAAAATTATTAAGGTTTCAAACATATATCACACCCTTACACATTGATAGTGAGAGACTTCAATACCCTATTATTATCAATGGATAGGTCTTCCAGACAGAAACTAAACAGAGAAATAATAGAGCTAACAGACATGATAGACAAAATGGAACTAACAGATAGCTACAGAGCATTTCACCCAAACACAAAAATATATACCTTTTCTCAGTACCTCATGGAACTTTCCCCAAACTTGAACACATACTCAGTCACAAAGCAATCCTCAAGAAACACAAGAAAATTGAAATCACTTCCTATATCCTATCAGACGACTACAGATTAAAGCTAAATTTCAACAATAGAAAGTCTACAAACACAAAGAAACTAAAACAAACAAACAAAAACAAAACAAAACAAAACAAAACAAAAATACCTCCCTACTGAATAACTACTGTGTCAAGACAGAAATAAATACAGAAATTAAAGTTTCCCTAGAATTCAAACCAAACAAATGCACCACAAACCTAAACTTAAAGGACACAATGAAAGCGATGTTAAGAGAAATAAATGCAGTAAGTTCATAACACACAGTAACTACTTTTAAAAATTGTAGAGATCTCACACTAGTAACATAAGAGTTCTTAAAACACCAGAACAAAAAGAAGTAAGCGCATCCAAGAGGACTAGATGGCAGAAAATAAACTGAGGATTGAAACCAATAAAAATAGAAGCAAAAAGAACAATGCAAAGAATCAATGAAACAAGATTTTGTTCTTTGATAAGCAACAAGAGAGACAAAACTGTATCCAAACTAACTAAAAGAAAGAGAAAAATCTCCAAATAAACAAAATCATTAGGTCATACTTTAAAAACCTGTACTCCACAGAATTGCAAAATCAAAAGAAATGGACAATTTTCTCAATAGATACCACTTTCTAAAGTTAGATCATGATCAGATAAACAACATAAATAGACACATAACTTAAGGAAATTGAAGTAGTCATTAAATGTCTCCAAAACATAAAAAGCCCAGGCCAGATGGTTTTAGTGCAGAATTCTATCAGAGGTTCAAAGAAGAATTAATGCCAGTAATTGTCAAATTATGCCCCAAAATAGAAGTAGTAGAAACATTACTAAATTCATTTTATGAGGTCACAGTCACCCTGACACCCAAACCACACAAAGATTCAACAAAGAAAGAAAATTATGTAAAAATTTTCCTTATGAACAAAGATTCAAAAGTACTAACACAACAACAACAACAACAAAAACCGAATCCAATATCAGATCATTCAATATGATTACATAGACCACATATCAAAGATCCAGAAATGGCTCTTCATATCCAAATCAATCAGTGTATTTCACCATATAAAGAAACTGAAAGAAAAAAATCATGTGTTAATCTCATTAGATATTAAGTATGCCTCTGACAAAATCCAACACCACTTCATGCTAAATATCTTGAAGAGACTAAAGGAACGTGACTAACCATACTAAAGGCAAGCTAGACCAATATGAGAGCCAACATCAAATTAAATGAAGAGTCCTCAAAGACATTCCACTACAATCAAGAAGAACAGAAGGGTATCAACTCTCATCATGTCCATCCAATATAGCATTGAAGTTTTGTTAGAACAATAAGACAACTAAAGGAGATCAAAAGGAAGAAATCCAAGTATCAATATTTGCAATCATAAGCTTTAAAAAGACCCCCCCCCAAAAAATCTACCAAGGAGCTTCTGCAGTTGATAAACACATTTAGCAATGTGGCTGGATACAAGTTTATTTAGAAAAAGAACAGTAGCCCTCCTATATATGAATGAAAAACAGACTGAGAAAGAAATCATGGAAACAATGCTATTTACAATAGCCAAAAACAATATAAAGTTTCTTGGGGTAACCTTAACCAAGCAAGCGTAAGCTTGCATGGCAAAACTTGGAAGTTTTTCTTTTTTCCATGTGGGTGAGGTTTATTATGCAGAGATGGAGAGGGTAACAAAGTGGGTAGAAGGGCAGAGAAGAGGAGAAAGAGAGAAAAAAGGGGGAGAAAAGAAGGGGAGAAAGAGAAGAGCTAAAACTTGAAGTCTTTAAACAAAGAGATTGAAGAAGAAATCTGAAAATAAAAAGATCTCCCATGCTATGGATAGGTAGAATTAAAATAGTAAAAATGGCCATCCTAACAAAAGCATTTTACAGATTCAGTGCAATCCCCATCAAAATTCCAACACAGTTCTTCAGAGATCTTGAAAGGACAATACTCAATTTCATATGGAAAAACACAAGTCCTGAAAACAATGTTCTATAACAAAAGAACTTCTAGAATTATCACCACCCCTACTCTCAATCTGTCCTTCAGAGCTATAGAAATAAAAACTGCATGATATTGGCATAAAACCAGACACACTGATAAATTGAATTGCATTAAAAAAAACAGACATATATATGAATGCTTTTTTAAAATGAAGATCTCAGTAATACACAATGGAGAAAAGAAAACATCCTGAACCAATGGTGCTGTTCTAACTGGATGTCCTCATGGAGAAAAATGCAAGTATATCCATATTTATCACCCTGCACAAAATTCAAGTCCAAGTGGATCAAACATCTCATCAACTATTACAGTGACTCTGATAGAAGAGAAAATTCGGAATATCCTTGAATAGATTGGCACAGGGGACAACTTTTTAAAAAGAACAGTTATAGTATGGGTATTAAGTTTGACAGTAACTGAACTTCATGAAACTGAAAAGATTTTGTAAGGCAAAGGACACTATCAATAGGACAAAATGGCAGCCTATCTTATGCAAAAATATTTTTCACTTACTATATCTGATAAATGACCAATATCTAAAATTTCTAAAGAACTCAAGAAAGGAGACTCAACATACCATATAATCCAATTGAAAAATAGGGTGCAGATCTAAGCAGAGAGATCTCAATAGAGGAAGCTCGAATGGCTGAGAAACACTTTAAGAAGTGTTCAGCATCCTTTAGGTATTGGGAAAATATAAATCAAAACTATTTTAAGGTTTCATCTTACACCTGTCAGAATGGTTAGATCAATGACACAAGTGACAGCTCAGGCTGGCACAGATTTGGAGCAAGGAAACTCTCCTCAATTGCTGGTGGGGGATCGAACTTGTAGAGTCACTTTGGGAATCAATATGGCAGTTCCTTTGAAAACAGATAATTGATATTCCTCATGACTGAGTTGTCCCACTCTTGAACATATACTCAAAAGACAGTCCATTCTACCACAGGGACACTTGTTTAATGATGTTCCTAGCAGCCAGAAATCTGAAACAACTTAGATGGCCTTCAACTGAAGAATGGATAAAAGAAAATGTGGTATAACCCAGCTTTTTAAAAAGAATGGGATTGAGCCGGGCGTGGTGGCGCACGCCTTTAATCCCAGCACTTGGGAGGCAGAGGCAGGCGGATTTCTGAGTTCAAGGCCAGCCTAGTCTACAGAGTGAGTTCCAGGACAGCCAGGGCTATACAGAGAAACCCTGTCTCGAAAAACCAAAAAAAAAAAAAAAAAAAAAAAAAGAAAAAAAAAAAAAAAAAAAAAAAAAAAAAACTAAAAAGAATGGGATTGTGATATTTGAAGACAAATCAATGAAAGTAAATCATATTAAGCACGACAACCCAGTCCCAGAAAAACAAACAAGCTATGTGATCTCTTTGTTGTTGTTGTTGTTGTTGTTGTTTTTGAGACAGGGTTTCTCTGTATAGTCCTGGCTGTCATGGAACTCACTTTGCAGACCAGGCTGGCCTCGAACTCAGAAATCCACCTGCCTCTGCCTCCCGAGTACTGGGTTTAAAGGTGTGTGCCACCACGCCCAGCTAGCTATGTGATCTCTTATAAGTGGCTATTAACTGCTAAGTGACAGACAATCATGCCACCATCCATAGACCTCCAGAGACTAAGTAACAAGGAGGGCTTGGATTACAATGGAAAGGGGAAATAGAATAGATTTTGTGAGCATATTGGGAGAAGATGAGGATGAGAACAGGGGGTATCATCAAGAGAGGGAGAAACAGAGGAAAAGAGAACAGGGGAGACAGAATGTGTGGGCATTTGGAAGTACGTTTGGAAGTATGGTGAAATGAAACTGTCTGCACCCTATAAGGGGGACCCTAATGAGGACCTCTAGTAAAGGGTGTTAGGAAGCCTAAACTGTCAATCTTCTGTAACCAGGTGAGGTCTTCAGGGGTGGGACTCGGGCACCACCACAGCCATAAAAGTTTTAACCTACATCCTGTCCTGCCTGCTGGGGCTATGGTGGCTCAGAGCTTGTACAAGTGGCCAAACAGCAACTGGTTTAAATCGAGGCTCAGATCAGATCAGGGATCCCATGCCTGACACTGCCTGGATAACCAACAAACTGGATGGTCCAGAGACTTAGGGTAGAAGCAAACACAACCGGGTTGCCTTCTTGTGTTTCGTATGAGGGATCGTGCCTAGTCTTATTTTAACTTGTTAGGGCCCATTCCATTGATATCCCTGGGAGGTCTGCTCTTTTCTGAAAGCAAATAGAGAAACAGTAGGTCTGGGGGGAAAGGGAGGTGGTAGGAGAGCTGGGAGGAGTGGATGGGGGAGAGGCTGTGGTGGGGTTATATTGTATGAGAGAATAAATTAAAAAAAAATAGATGAGTTAGAAATAATTAATTAAATGGAAAAAAGATATAAGCTATACAGCAGGAAAGCAATATGAGAAGGAGAATTTCTAAAATATCCCTATAAACACATTCAGGCTTAGGAAGAACAATATCAAACTGAACTAAATGTGAGTGGAAGCTGAGCCTTGAATCTATGAATCTATTAGGAACTTGGGATAGTCAGATAACTAGGAATGAAAGGTATCAAAAAATGTTGAAGAAGAATATCTTCTTAAATATGCTGAATGTTTTGCTTTCTTTAAGTATGACTTGGAAAAACACAGTAAAATATAAGAAGCCCAAGATGAAGAGAAGATGAGAAAAAAGTGGAGGAATGACTTATAAGGGCACAAGGGACTTCCAATCTGATGTCTCCTATTTTCATGGTGAAATAAAGTTTTATTATCAGATGAGAGGGGAACTATGTTTCTCAGATAAATGGAGAAAAAAGGAGTAGATGTATACTAGTGGAAAACATGAGTACAGACAAGAGAAAATAGTGGGTTTCTAACCAGGATTTAAGTCCATCAGCCATGGCAGATTAACTGGGGCCAGCAGTGTAGAGGCCAACAGAAGTTAGACAGATTGGTGTGCTGAGACATTCTAAGTATGTTTAACACAAGAACCAGGGAAAAAAGACTAAAGAAACTCAAACATTCAGAATTCAAATAATGGACTACTTTTTAATAATAGGTAAATTACTATATATATATATATATATATATATATATATATATATATATGTATATACACACACACATATATATATGATATCATATATCATGTCATACATATATCACATATATGTGTATATATGATATGTATATATTATAAATATGAATATCACATATATATCATACCAAAATATGTATATCACACACACACATATACATCAGGCATAAGCAATACAAGTAGTAATGGCATAAAGCAATATATTTAATTCACATAGTAACCATTGAAAGAATTTATCACTGTTTAATAGATCACAATTTATAGAAATCTACTAAGGTTAAGAATCCACTTGGAGCAGAGGATATTAGCAAAAACCATAGAGTGTTATGAGGGCTGTTTGTTTTTTTTCTTTTTTTTTTTTTTTTTTTTTTTTTTTTTTTTTTTGGTTTTTCGAGACAGGGTTTCTCTGTACAGCCCTGGCTGACCTGGAACTCACTCTGTAGACCAGGCTGGCATGAGGGCTGTAAACTAGCACATGGGGTTGGTCAAGGCACTGCTCTGAACTTTAGCACAGCATCCTGACGGTGCTCCAGGAACATCTATCCCAATAAATGGAGAGTGAGTTTTGCTGGACACTTGGTGATAGGACCAAGTTGTTGTGCAGTGTATGTTTGCCTTCCTGTTTTGGTCAAGCAGTCATAAAACCTGCAGTAGTTTAGATGAAAATGTGACTCCTATCATGAGGAAGGGCTTCAAAGAAAATGTTGCCATCTTTAACCAACCTTAGTGGAGATATGCAGAGTGGACTGTTAGTATAGAGACAAAAAGAAGAAAAGCAGTCAGTAGGTTTAATGTATAAGATGGGCGCTTGGTAGAAAGTGCCTTGGTTAAGACACTTTTTCTTCCTAATTATGTTTTAAAGGTGTTATTAAGAGCAAGCAAATGCCACATGAGTGTTAATAGATTGTGCAAGAACCAGAAATTCTCTTCTAGAAGAGAATACCCTCCGGGGAAAACCAGATGTTAGATAAGGGAAACAGGAAACAATTTCCTGGAGAGGTGGGGGGCACAGCTGTGTTTATTGATTCTTAAATGGAAGACCTGGAGGACAGAGGGAAGGATGGGTTGTGAAGGAGAACAAGATGACATTGTGTGGTTTTAGACTAGAGGCCTGTGGGACAGATTACAAGCATGCAGGTGGATAGCTGGTGTTTCTTGGTTGTCTGTGAAGAAGTCTCTGGTGGATGAGTGAGGGAGATGCACATGGACTTCTTCAGGGTCCAAAAAGCCTAAAAGGAAAACTGAGCCTGAGTAGCTCACATAGATTGACAGACATCTGGTATCCAGTGATGATTATGTGGGCCTCTGTGCACACATATGAGTATGTCCCAGAAAAACTTAGGGTGCTGGGAGAAGACCCTTCCCAGATTGGTGTCACTTTCTTGTGACCCAGATATTAGGATATCTGGGGAGAAAAAGCAACAATCTGGCTTGCCGTACTTCATGCTGCTGGAAGTTTCGAGGTCTGATGCCAATGTTATTTCTATTTTTCACTGACATCATACTTGAGTTTTTATGGGTCCCTGTATGGACTAAAGTAAATTGATTATCCAGCATGTGCAAGACCTTCATTACCAAAGCAGAACTGCTGAAGAGTTCAGTTTCATTGGCCTTGCCACTATCCTCTTCTCAGCTTCTTCAGCATCCTAGGTGGACAGTTTTGCGCTACCTAGCTCCTACCAATTTTAAGTCATTCTAGTAGTCCCCTAATGTGTGTGTGTGTGTGTGTGTGTGTGTGTGTGTGTGTGTGTGTGT